>NW_026712255.1:0-79801 GCF_030504385.1 Musca domestica
AACGCTTTAAATGACTTAGCGTTCGGATGACATTTTAAAATCATCCATCGTAAACTTTCCTCCTTCGTAGTACTCTTCGCTTCACCCTACCACTCTTAGGGCTTCGATCAAAAGTTTCAAATTGTACTCTAAAATCAATTAATGTTTTGAATACGAAATATTCGCTTACAAACAAATACCATACGGTACCAAATATATACCTTCAGCGATTTTGGTGGTTTCATTTCATATGTTAGCTAAAAAATGGAAGGAAACCACAAAAGCCAACCGTCGACCAAAAAATATTAAAATATGTTTAGGTGCAAAAAGTTTTGTCAATAAAACTGTTTTTGAATCAATGTCCAAAACACTAAATATTCATAAATATATTTTTATATTAACTCCCCAATTTAGCAAACGCCAATAACCATCCCGCACCAACAGTATGGCGCCAAGCCACATAAAAAGATCTTCCCCCTTATATTTTAATTGGTTTCCAATTTTCTTTTATGATGTGGTTTTCAAAAATTTACTCAAATTGTTTGGGTAACTGTTAAACCCCATCACCAATTACCTGTCACATTTGAAAGTAAATTGACTTTTAATTACAGCCATCAAAGACAGAATACATTCAAATGAAATCACTTTGAATTGAAGAGTGGTAAAAAGTGGTTCTAAGAAGTTGCGAAAAAAGGTTGAAAACCTAAAAACCATTTCTGCCCATCCTTATTTTGTACCTGAGTTATTTTTTATAAAATGTACAAACACATGTATGTAGGCGCGTAAGTTTGATCTGGAATCCTTAACCGTAAATAAATATTTAAGGGAGAGAGATGGAGAGAAAGGAAAATAAAGCCATTTTAATTATCATTACGTTTAATTCAAAGAACTCACGTAAGCTATTCCATACGTGTTGGATACGTGAAAGTAATTTTAACGACTTGAAATGACTTCATTACGTGCCACCCAATAAACGGATTAGCTGGAATTTTGCGATTGCTCAGTTCAAACATTGAATCACTATAAGAAAGTTGCAGAGAATTCCAACTAATTGCATATGCTGAACTTTGCAGATTTATTGAAGGAAATGTGTCGAATGTCATTAATGACTTAAAGCCGGCTGGTAAAGAATCATGGGTAAATTATTATGGCAACGCTACTAATTACATTATGCAGCATGTGAAAACGGCGTTAAGCTCTTCTGTGCAGAACGTTATATGCCTTCTACCATGTGAAACATTTATTTATGTCCAAAATCCCCGAAATCTGCAGGTTCCCTTTTATGGAGGCTAGAAGTCAAACTCCCCACGGATAAACCAAAATCTCAAATAACAGCTGAACAAGTAAAACAGTATCAGTCGGTTTTGCCGACAGTCATATACCCCAGCCTTGAGTTGTGATTATTCAAACTGTTGACCCTTTATGGGAGAGGTTCCGAAACAGTTGGCCAATATTGATCAATTCGTATCTGACATAAGACTGATTTAAATACTAAAACGTGCCAGATTTTACTATATTGACTATTTCCTATAGTTTATATGAGATATGTGTAAATTTTTGGAAAATGGTGAAATATGCGTGAGGTAACAAATATAGATATACAGATAAAAATATCGGTATGTGCAAAATATATCATCTTCACAACAGATCTTGAGTTAGCAAAAATATTTGGATGTGTGAAATTTGAGGAGAGTTGGATGCTTATTTCGCTTTCTTTGAGCGTTTTGTTTTTCAAAATCTTGAACCCTATGTGGGGGAGGTATCAGAAGAAATGGTCCGATGTGTACCATCTTTATAATAGATCTAGAGCTTGGGTTTTTAAAAATCTTATGATTTGTGTAATTTGAAGACAGTCGGGCTCTTACAACACATAATTATCAAAATGTTGACTCTTTGTGTGGGAGGTACTTGATGGAGTATTGTCCAATTTCGGACCTGAATTAGCAGGATTCGCAAAGTTGGAGCAAAGTCGGATCATTCTTTCCCTTTCTGTGCAGCAAATTATTTTCTGAAGTTGTGGACCGATATTGCCCATCTCCGAACTTGATCTAAGTTTGACAATAATATTATGATGTACCAGTTTGGATCAAATTGGATACTCAATTCGAGAGTTATTGTGCGCACCAGCCAGTTAGACAGATGGACGGACGGAAATTGCTAGATCGACCCCAAATGTCCTGAAACGGATTTGATCCAAAGAGGCCTAGGATCTAAAACCATTATTTCGATGAGGCACGTTTTAGCCGTATCAAATGATTTATACCCTCTATAGCCATATGACTGAGGGTATAACAAGTTAAAAAACAGTAAGTTCGGCCGTGCCGAACTTTGAATACCCTTCACCATTTGGAACAAATTTGGAAATTTTCAAAAAATAAAACCCGTAAAAATTCTGTTACAATTTTAAAAATAACGAATATAGCCGTTTTATTGTGGCCTATACGACGTGGACCTACATAGGCATTGTTATCACAAGCCATTACCATATTCAAACTCGAAACTTGAAATAAACGGTGAATAATGTAGCTAAAATCATCAAAATACGGTACATAGGGAGGTATCGTTACATCGGAGCTATACGAAGACCTGGACTTGCATAGACAATTTTCTGTTACAGCCTGTGGCATCCATTACGAACTCCAAATATAACATCTCAAACAATTTCGGTGAGTATTATACCTAAAATCGTCAAAATACCGAATATAGGGAGGTTCTGATATATGAGGCCTATACGAAGACCTGGACTTGCATAGACAATTTTCTGTCATAGGCTGTAGTGTCCATCACGAACTTCAAATACCAAATTTCAAACAATTCCGGTGAATAATGTCGCTAAAATCGTCAAAATACCGAATATAGGGAGGTACTGATATATGGGGCCTATACGAAGACCTGGACTTGCATAGACAACTTTCTGTCATAGGCTGCAGTGTCCATTACGAACTTCACATACCAAATTTCAAACAATTCGGGTGAATAATGTCCCTAAAATTATCAAAAGACCGAATATCGGGTGGTACCGTTATATGGGGGCTATGTGAAAACATGGACCTACATGGCCCATTTACGAACTTAGCCTGCCTACTGGAAAAAATAAACATGTCTGCAAAATTTTAGCCTTCTATCTTGATTCGTTCGAAAGATAGCGTGATTACAACAGACAGACAGACGGACATCGCTAAATCGACATAGAATTGTACGCTGTTCAAGAATACATATACTTTGTTGGGTCTTACATGAGTATTTCCATAGTATGGTGGAGGGTATAAAAATTATATCTTTGAAAATAAGGTTTTCTTTCATATGAACACTGTATCAAAACAGGAACCTATCCTGAAATTTTTTAGATAGATCTAAAATATATTCATGTAGGAATGGGTCTTGTAGGAACACTGCAATTACATTGCGAATTTAGCATATATGTAATGGACACAGCAAAGCTATTAATTAATTGAACTCATCCAAAATAAAGGAAAACGATTTTCAAAAGGCTAAGTAGCGCCTAAAGATGGAAGGAACTGACCTTCGTTCAACAATAGAGAAGTCTTGTGTGTTGCGAACTTGGAGTTTTTTAAATGTTGGAAATTAAGAAGTAAGTAGTAGTAAGTATTAAATGTGTATAATATAAGAAAACTGCGAACTCTGTAAATATTCCACTTTATTTATTTTATGAACCTTATTATAATTAACAAATACACATAAACAGAAATAAACAATAAGTGTTTCAATTGCTGATGGTAATTAACGCTAAAGGTAACCAAGCCAATACAAACCTACATATATTTGCTTTATCGAGGCCTAAAATATTGTTCAAGTATTCTTCAATTTTGAAAAATTCTCCAAAAATGTTCACGTGTCTTCAAGGAGCAACAACCTTGAAAGGATGTTTTGTGTCGCAACAAATTTTAACACTTAAACAAATAAACACGAACGTAACAAAGAAAACAACAACACGTCTTCCTTCCTTCCTTTCTTTCTACCTTCAATTTATTGGAATATGTCCTTGTATCAGGACAAGAATTTCTAATGTTTACACATATTACATCACGTTCGTCCTGTAGCGAAGCACGCACGCATACACACACACATGTCTGGCAAGTAATGTGCATTGAACTCTGCTGTGTTAGGTTGTAACTAATTAAAGATTTCTTTAAAAAACTTTTTCTACAACTTGTTAATCGGACGGCGAAGAAGAAGAAGTCATACCCATACATAGAGATGTATGGACATGCCGAGTTGTTCAATAAAAGGCATTTGTCGTTTTTGTTGAAATTCTGTAGTTAGTAAGTGCTTAGAACATAGCATCAACAATTGATTCCTATGATATATTCATATTAAGTTCACAGTCTTATGGAATTGCGAATAGATTCGTTGGGGGGTGGTTATATAGCTAGTTAACTACTAGTTGCTCGAGCAACAGGGTATGTAAATACATTGTACGATATATTCTTGAGAATATATACAGTTCACCAAAACTATTAAAGGCTTTCAAAAGTAAAATTATAAAGTCAATAAATTCAATTTTAAAATTAATTATCAGTTTGACACCTTGTTATAGCTGTTATTTTAATACGCACTGATCGAAAAATGAGATTTTATTAGATTTTTGGAGTTCACGGTAAGTTTACAACAAGTAATAATTTTTTCCATTAATTTTTATACCCTCCACCTTGGAAAGGAGGGTATATTAACTTCCGATCATTCCGTTTGTAACATCCCTAAATAATCGTCGTAGGCCCCATAAAGTATATATATTCATAATCAGCAGAAAATTCTAAGTCGATTTAAGGATGTCCGTCTGTCTGCTGAAGTCACGATACAACCCACATTATTGGCCTAGAGCTTCAAATTTTGGCACAACAATATTACATCACGTTCATCCTGTAGCAAAGCACGCACGCACCCACACATGTTTGGTAAGTAATGTGCGTTGAACTCTGCTGTGTTAGGTTGTAACTAATTAAAGATTTCTTTAAAAAAACTTTTTCTACAACTACTACAACGGACGACTAGGAAGAAGAAGTCATACCCATACATAGAGATGTATGGACATACCGAGTTGTTCAATAAAAAGCATTTGTCGTTTTTGTTGAAATTATGTAGTTAGTAAGTGCTTAGAACATAACATCAACAATTGCTACTATTTGCTCGAGCAACAGGGCATGTACAATGCGATTATTTGCATGATTCTTAAGAACTTATTCAGCTTAAACAAAACTCTTAAAGCCTTTCAAAAGTAAAATTAAAAAGTCAATAAGTGAAATTTTTTAATTTATTATTAGTTTGACACCTTGTGATGGCTGTTATTTTAATACGCACTGATTGTAAAATGAGATTTAATTAGATTTTTTGGAGTTCACGGTAAGTTTACAACAAGTAATCAATTATTTCAATTCATTTTTATATCCTTCACCATTCTATGGAGGGTATGTTAACTTTGTCCGTCTATCTGTTGTAATCAAACTTTCTTTGGACGAATTGAGATAGAAGGCTCACATGTTTTTTTCCAGTAGGCAGGTTAAGTTCGTAAATGGGTCATGTAGGTCCACGTTTTCATATAGCCTCCATATAACAGTACCTCCCAATATTCGGTATTTCGATGATTTTAGCGAAATTATTTACCGGAATTTTTTCAAATTTGGTATATGAAGTTTGAAATGGATGCTACAGCCTAGGAAAGAAAGTTGTCTGTGCAGGTCCACATCTTCGTATAGCCCCTCTATAACAGTACCTCAAAATATTCGGTATTTGATGATTTTAGCGTCATTATTCACCGGAGTAGTTTCGAATTACGTATTTAAAGTTCGTAATGGGAACTACAGTCCGCGACACAAAATTCTATATGCAGGTCCAGGTCTCCGTATAGGTCCCATATATCAGTACCTCACTGTATTCGGTATTTTAACGGTGTTTTGGCCCGGCCGAACTTACTGCTATTTAACTTGTTATACCCTCCACCTCGAAAAGGAGGGTATATTGACTTTGTCTTTCCGTTTGTAACATCCCTAAATATTTGTCGTAGACACCATTTTTTTAAATTTTATTGAATGAACCCAAAAATGTCGGAAATAGCATCAAATTTTAGAATAAGTTTTGATTTGTTCGAAGTGGTCACTTTTGGAACGAATTATGGCCTTCAAACGGCCTAAGAAACCGTCACACGCTGCCCGAATGTTGCTCTGCTGTATTTTGCCCATTTCCGGCGAAGCGCTTGCACGAGGTGATTGACACTTTGGTATTTCTTAGTGCCAACCTTGCTTTCCAAAATACTCCAGACACAATAGTCCAACGGATTGGTATCCGGAGATTTTGGTGGACATTGTGTGCTGGAAATGAAACGAGGAACCTCATTTTGTAACCATTCTTAGGTGGCGCGTGCTGAGTGCGATGGTGCTAAGCCCTGTTGGAATGGTGAAAAAAAAGGTCTGCGGCCAAAATGTTTGTTTATGGCGCCCCCACACCATCACCATTGAGTTCTGCTGGCCAACCGAAGGTGCACATTTTCAGATGACCTCTTTGGCAAGTAAACACGATAATTTTGTTTGTTTACAAACTGCTGGACAACGAATGTATTCTCATCGGAGAGAGAGAAACCAAATTCGGCAGTTCACCACTTTCGGCCAAGCGAAGCAACTCTTTAGCTCTATTTTCTTTATGTTGCGTTGTAAGTTCTTACACTTTGTGGAATTTTAATGGCTTTACCCCGATCTCATTTTTCAATATTTGCCGAATGGAAAATTGCGATATGTTCAGCTCACGAGCTATTTTTCAGGCACTGCGACGCGGGTTTCTATCAAGACGCTTCTTTACTGTTCGAACCATTTCTGCTGATGTTGCTGTTTTCTTCCGTCCACTTCCTTGACGTCGGGGTACTATACCACTATCACGGTGGTGGAGCGATGGTACGAGACACAAAACATTTATTCACATTTAAATGCTGGAGTGTTCTTACGATAGACACTTGTGGTTTTCCAGTCAAATATAACGAAATCACACTATCACGCTTGAATTCCAGCACAAATAAATTTTTTCTGGAAAATTCTCACCAAATGCTTTTATACGCGACGAGTGGCTTAGAAATGACAGCAGTTTGAAGTTGGTTGTAGTTTTTACATCTCACCCTGTATATACTTTATGGGGTCTACGACGATTATTTAGGGATGTTACAAACGGAATTGTAAAGTTAATATACCCTCCTTTTCCCTATAATAAATATCCCGGCTCATATATTCGGATCTGAAAGACTAGTAAAAATAGAATTAGTAATTATACATACAAACACGCAATAAAACATACTCTCCAACACATACATATTGTGGTACCAATATCCCAGCATATTATCCAGCTTCCTCATTAGTATGGACCAGAGGAAGTATGCCAAAAAAAGAGCATGACTCGAACAAAATCTTGTGTCATTCTATGGCAAAAACATTCAAAATAGCTTCTGTGTTTAAAATTCATTAAAGATAAAGAGATAACAAACAATTAACAGAGACATTAAGAAAATATAAGAATGACTTCATTACCATTCAGGTCATGGCGAATGACAATGAATGCCTATTTTATTTACATACAAATTTTAAAGTGCATAAAAGTATTCATAGAACAGCTATTAACATTCAGCTGAATAATTGTAATTTAAATGCGAAAATAAATGTATTATGTCTGGCGAAAATGAGTATAAGATGGGATGGGTTACACAGAAGGTTATTTTTAAATCTTTGGTGGATTCCATGCCGGCAGCTGATTTGCTGATTCGGACCTCTCTAATAGCGTTATAATAAAGCCATATAGCTTATGGGCAAACTTTAAGCTAGCTGAAGCAAAATTATAGTATGTTGAAGCAAAACCATTATTCGTTCATTTCATTCATTCATTTAAAATGTTAGCGGTTTTAAATTCCAAAAACAGCAAGGAAAGGTCAAAAGTCGGGCGGGGTCGAACACATAAGATACTCTACACCACTGTGCGTAATTAGTAGAGCTCTCGTAACAAAAAAAAATTATTGGAAATTTATTTGAATGAGTATCATGGCTTTAGAGTAGTCACAATTTGTCGATTTTCAATAAATTTGACGGAGGTTTTTACCTCTAGTAGCAAATAACATTGCTGTGCAGTGCAACTTCGATAAGAATTATATTAAACAAGTAAAACCATTTGGAACAAATTTGGAAATTTTCAAAAAATTAAATCCGTTAAAAATTCTGTTCAAACCTTAAAAATACCGAATTTAGCCGTTAGATTGGGATCCTACATAGGCATTGTTTGTCATAAGCCATTACCATATTCAAATTCGAAACTTGAAATAAACGGTGAATAATGTAGCTAAAATAATCAAAATACCGTATATAGGGAGGTACCGTTATATCGGAGCTATACGAAGACCTGGACCTACATAGACAATTTTCTGTCATAGGCTTTAGCATTCATTACGAACTTCAAATACGACATCTCAAACAATTTCGGTGAGTATTGTACCTAAAATCGTCAAAATACCGAATATAGGGAGGTACTGATAATTTTCAATTTTCTGTCACAGACTGTAGTTCCCATTACGAACTCTAAATACGTAATTTGAAACTACTCCGGTAAATAATGAAAGTAAAATTATAAATATACCGAATATTGAGAGTTACCGTTATATGGGGGCTATATGAAAATGTTGACCTGCACAGACAATTTTCTGTCATAGGCTGTAATATCTATTACAAACTTCAAATACTAAATTTGAAACAATTCCGGTGAAAAATGTTGCTAAAATCATCAAAATACCGAAAATAGGGAGGTACCATTATATGGGGGCTATACAAAGACTTGGACCTGCACAGACAATTTTCTGTCATAGGCTGTAATATCTATTACGAACTTCAAATACCAAATTTTGAAACCATTTCCGTGGAAAGTGTTGCTTAAATCACCAAAATACAGAAAATAGGGAGGCATCGTTATATGGGGGATATACCAAAACGTTGCACTACATGGCCCATTTTCAATACTAAAAGTCCTGCGGGCATAATATACATTTTAGTAAAATTTTATCAACCAACTTCATTTCGTTCGGAAGCTGGAGTGATTCCCACAGACGAAAAGACAGATAGACGGAAGGGCATCGCTAAATCGTCATAGAATTTTATGCTGATCAAGAATATATATACTTTGTGGAGTCTAAAATGTATAGTTCGAGGTGTTACATAATGACAAACTTAATATATCCTCCATACTATGGTGGAGGGTATAAAAATATTTATTGTAGCAATTGTACCGGACCGAATTTCGCCAAATTGAAAAACTCGGTTGAATGTATAAAAATATTCAATTCGGGCTGATATAACATATATGGTAAGCAATAACCCTAAAATCGGATGAAGATGTATATCGAAGCTATATAAATATCTGAACCGAATTTGAAGTACATGCTTCGAAGCTGAATTTGGTCGGAAGTACTAAAATTCAGTCCATTTGGGCTGATTTTAGCCATTTGGTGCACAATAAATCTTAAATTGGAAAATTAGCAATATCCAAATCTGATCCGATCTCAATAAAATTTGACAGAGGTATTGCTGAGCTGTATCTGATATCTGGTTCCAAAGATCATTGTTGTGTAGTGCATATTATGCATTTGAGGGACATCGGATAAAACTTTATATGGGAGTTACAGCTATTTTTAAACAGATTTTCACCAAGTTTGAAGTACTTGTTTCTAAGATGAATCCAGTCGCAATAGCCAATTTCAGCCCGTTTGGTATTATTATTGGTATTATTGATATTAGATATTTGGTGCATAAAAAAACTGATATCGGATAAAGATATATATGGGAGCTATATCCTAATCTGAACCGATCTCGATAAAATTTGACATACGTATTTTCGAGCAGTGTATGATGCCCGGTATCAAATATCATTGTTGTGGAGTGCATATTACGCATATTTGCATATTTCAATAGAGTTCGACCTTGGGCCAAACTCATATTGTTTCATTTCAATAGGATAATATATGCGTCCTGCATTTTGTTCACAAAAATACATGGACAGACGGACTGACATGCATAAATCGACTCAGAAAGTGATTCTATGATGATCCTTAAAAGTAATCATAGGTCTATCTCGCTTGCTTCGCCAAGTTGCACACATATGATTACAAGAGACTACATATCTTATTCTACCACTCAGCATTCGAAAATTTCTACTTTAATTTATATTTCCATATATAACACGTGCATTTTCAATTTATCATGCTTTAACGGGTTTCAAATTTCACCATTGTATATGACATGCAAAATATACATCAACCTATTATCTCGTTATACGTTATTTACATATATTTACAAAAATCCAATTAGTCACTGCATCTGATAAAACTCGAAATTTTAACGCTTTTCTTCAGTTCAAAGCAAACGAAAGGGATTGGATTATCTCAAAATTCCAGTCTGCAGAATATATGTCATTAAAAGTTCATTAATCAATAAGAAGTGCTACATAAGTGCACTCAAGGAGTCACTGCAAATAAATAAATGAATATGACACATCTCATTTACATATGTAGGTAAATACAGTAAGTACATATGTATGTGCGTGCATGGAAACAGAAGGGAATATAAAATTAAAGGTGAACTTTAAGATATTCTTTTAATTAAAGTGATTACATTTTACAGCCTTGGGAATTTATCAACTGTATTGTCAATCATGAAGTGAAATGAAAGAGAACCAGATAGATATTTCATAAATTAATTTAAATCAGTTGTGTAATAACTAACGGTACAAAAAACGGTGATTTATACCACATAGAGTTAGAAGGCAATAGAATTTACGTGGTAAAATTAAGAAAGTAAAGTCATTTCAAATTTATATATCCATCTCTGTATTGTTGTAATATACCTTGTCAAATTTCACTGAATAAAAACCGGTTCCATGTTCCCATGTAAACATATGAGTTGCTGAGAGGTACAAATTCTTACACAGAGTTGGATATATTATTATTATTATTATTATTATTTATTATTATTTATTATTAGTATATTATTATATTATTATTATTATTATTATTATTATTCTTATTATTATTATATATTATTCTTATTATTATATTATATTATTATTATTATTATTATTATTATATTATTATATATTATGATTATTTATTATTATATTATTCTTATTATTATTATTATTATTATTATTATTATATTATATTATTATTATTATTATTATTATTCTTATTATTATTTATTATTATTATTATTATTATTATTATTATTATTATTATTATTATTATTATATTATTATATTATTATTATTATTATTATTATTATTATTATTATTATTATTTATTATTATTATATTATTATTATTATTATTATTATATATTATTATTATTATTATTCTATTATTATTATGTATTATTATTATTATTATTATTATATATTATTATTATTATTATATATTATTATTATATATTATTATTATTATTATTATTATATTATTATTATTATTATATTATTATTATATTATTATTATTATTATTATTATTATTATTATTATTATATTATTATATTATATTATTATTATTATTATTATATTATTATTATTATTATTATTATTATTATTATTATTATTATTATTATTATTATATTCTTATTATTATTATTATTACTATTATTAGAGTTAGGTCTGGTGCAAAAATGACCGCCAAGTTGTCAAAGTCTTGAATAATGATTCTCGTAATTGTTAGAACCTAGTTTTTTTTGAAACAAGTTTAAAGTTGGAATATATCAACTCACTCTTTATGTTACCTCCCCACTGTTACTACAAAGAGAATAATTACCTAAGAGAATAAACTTGGAAGATTCTTCCCTTTTGGATTTTTATACCTTCCACCTTCCGCTTATAACACCTCGAAGTATACATTTTAGACACCACGAAATATATTAAAAATTGATAATATTTTACTCAGATGTATTTTAGCTCTTCAGGACTTTTGATATTGAGAATGGTCCATGTAGGTCCATGTTTTGGTATAGGCCACATATAACTGTACCGACAGATTTAAGGTTTTTTAGGAGTCTAAGTCACAATTTCAAAACGAATATTCTATAAATTGGGAGTATGCGTTTCCAATATTTAAGAAACATCCTTGTAAAGAACTGTTTATATAGGTCCAAGTTTCGTTTAAGTTAAGAGTATATATTCGGTATTTTGATGATTAGTGTAACAATTTTCACCGGAATAGTATAAAAATTGGTATTTAGAATAATAGGCACCACCTTTCCTTCCGAAAATTGGCAGTGACATGGAGAAGGAAGCGAGATAGACCCTTAGTTACTTTTAAGGATCTTCATAGAATCACTTTCTGAGTCTATTTGTGCATATCAGTCAGTCCGTCTGTCCATGTATTCTTAAAAACAAAATGCAGGTCGTATTTATTATCCGATTTAGACGAAATTTTCCAAACATCCGATTTTGTAAGAACCGATTTTCACAAATTTAACATACTTATTTCTAGGATCAATTTGGTCGTGCCAAATTTCATCCCGTTTGGACTAATATTACACTTTTGGAGCACAATGAAAAAGGCAAATCGGATGAAGATATATATAGGAGCTATATCCAAATCTGAACCGATCTCGATAAAAATTGGGAAAGGTATTTCTGTACTGTATTTCATATATTTCCAAAATATCTTTGTCACAGGGTGCGGACGACAAAAATATATAGTCAGATGAACAATATATATGGGAGTTATAGTTAAATCTGAACCGATTTCGATCAAGTTTGGCACACTTATTCCCAGACTTAATTTGGCCATATATGCAAAATTCCATACTATTTGGACTGCTTTTTGGCGCACAATAAAAGGCAAGTCGGACCAAGATATATATGGGACCTATATATAAAATTTGACCGATTATAGGGTTCCTCCTTGGGTCAAACAAATGACTTAAGCAAAATTTCATCTAGATCGGGCAATAAATGTGACCTGTACTTTGTTTACAAAAATGCAGGGACAGACGGACGGACATACATAAATCGACTCAGAATGTGATTCTATGCAAATCGTCCAAAAGAACTATGGGTCTATCTCGTTTCCAATTGCCTGTTACAAACAAGTGCACAAAAACATAATAATAACCAGTAAAGAAAGTCTTAAAGTCGGGCGGGGCCGACTTTATGATATCCTACACCACTTTGCTAATTTAGTAGAGCTCCACATAACAATTAAAAGTTCAATCATACACGCTATGATTATAATTATAATTTAAAGTTCAAAGGACTAAATATGCCGAAGCATTTGTATCTTTTAAATTCGGAATTGTATTGCAAATTTGGTGCACAATTAATTTGAAATCGGATAAAGATATATATATGAGTGCTATATCCAAATTTGAACCGATCTCGATAAAATTTGGCAAAGATATTTCTGAGCTGTATTTCATATATTTCCCTGAATATCGTTGTTATGGAGTGCATACTACGGTTGTGGGTAACAAATATAACAAATCGGATGAATAATATATATGGAAGCTATAGCTAAATCTGAACCGATCTTCACCAAATTTGACATACTAGCTTCTAGACTCAATTCGGTCGTAAGTGCCAAATTCCATCCCATTTGGACAAATATTAGACGTTTGGTGCACAATAAAAGGTAAATCGGACGAAGTTATATATGGAAGCTATATCCAAATCTTAACCGATCTCGATAAAATTTAGAAAGTGTATTTCTGAGCTGTATTTCATGTATTTCCCTAAAATATTGTTGTTGTAGAGTGCATATTACGGCGGCGGTGGACAAAAATAACAAATCGGATGAACAATATATATGGGAGCTATAGCTTTATCTGAACCGATTTCGATCAAATTTGACATACTTATTTTCAGGCCTAATTAGGTTGTATGTGCAAAATTTCATACTGTTCGGGCTTATATTACACGTTTGGTGCACAATAAAGGCAAATCGGACGAAGATATATATGGGAGCTATATCTAAATTTTTACCGATTATCTCCAATTTCAATAGGGTTCGTCCTTGGGCCAAACAAATGATTTGTGCAAAATTTCATCTGGATAGGGCAATAAATGCGAACTGTACTTTGTTTACAAAAATATATGGACATACGGACAAACGGACGGACATGCATAAATCGACACAGAATGTGATTCTATGCAGATCATCAAAAGGAACTATGGGTCTATCACGTTTCCTTTTGCCTGTTACAAACAAATGCACAAAGACATAATACCCTGACCACCTTGTGGTGTAGGGTATAAATATCGCGGGAAAATATACCAATAATAAAGTGAATATCATTTGTCAATTTTTTTAAATTTTTGTCATATTTTTATCGCATGCGATTTTTTCAATTTGACCTAAAATTTTGAATTGTAAATTTTCTGGATTCTAACACCCCCCAACACTAAGTTTTGAGGGTATTACATGCATGGTTGGGGTCAGAATTAAAGCCTATTGTTCTTAAGATGTACATTTTGAGGTGCAAATGGACTAAAAAAATTATTTTTTTTTTATAATTTTGTAGTCGCTCTATAGGCCACAATTGAAAACTAATCGACATGGAATTTCGCATCAGAAGAGAGTTAAAGACAGGGAAGAAGTCTAGCATTTTGTATGACTATAAAATGGACCACAATTTTCGTGTGAAATTGTTTTGATTACTTAACAACACTACGGAGTGCGTAAATATTGGCCAAATTCTCCGGATCAAAAAACTAAGAGTAACCTCTGGGCGTGGCTCTTTGACATTATTTTAAAACCGAAATTTTCCAAAATGGATTTTGATATAAGGGGGCTTCGAACATATTGTAGTGTTGTAGGGTATCACATGGTCAGCCACGCACGGCTATATCCTTTGCTTACTTGTTTTGAAACAAGTTTAAAGTTGGAATATATCAACTCACTCTTTATGTTACCTTCCCACTGTTACCTTCAAACTTGTTCAGAGAATAAACTTTTGGGTTTTTATACTTTCCACCTTCCGCTTATAACACCTAGAAGTATAATTTTCAGACAGCACGAAATATATAAAAAATTAGTAATATTTTACTCAGATATGTTTTAGGTCTTCAGGACTTTTGATATTGAGAATGGGTTATTTAGGTCCATGTTTTGGCATAGGCCGCATATGACTGTACTGACAGATTTAAGGTTTTTTAGGACTTTTGATTCAAAATTTCAAAACGAATATGCTGTAAATTAGGTGTACGCCTTTCCAGTATTTAAGAAACATCCTTGTAGAGAACTGTTTATATAGATCCAAGTTTCGTTTAAGTTAAGAGTATATATTCGGTATTTTGATGGTTAGTGTAACAATTTTCACCGGAATAGTTTAAATATTGGTATTTAGAATAATAGCCACCACCTTTCCTGCAGAAGGTCCACGCTTTGGTATAGGCCACATATAACTGTACCTAAAGATATTGGGCATTTTGATGATTTTTGTTAAACATCTCACCGCAGTTGTTTCAAATTTGGTATTTGAAATTTTTAATGTGTACTGCCTCCGATGATAGATAATTGCTTATACAGGTCCAAATTTTCGTGTAGCCCCAATATAACGATACCTCCCAATATTCGGCATTTGGATAATTTTAGTTTAATTTTTCAAGAGAATTATCTTATACTTGGTATTTAGAGTTCCTAATAGGCACCTCATTCTGTGGAGGTTAACTCTAAAGGTCCACATTTTTGTACAGCCCCTTTTTTAAATTACAGCTAAATTTTTCAACGGTTTTATTTATTTCCAAATGTGGAGGCTATAAAAAGGTCGCCTGGCCGAACTTAGCTGCTTTTTGTGCCCTACTCCACATAGTGGTAAGGATATTATATCTTTGTGCATTGGTTTGTAACATGGATAAGGAAGCGAGATAGACCCATAGTTACATTTGAGGATCTTTATAGAATCACTTTCTGAGTCGGTTTATTTATTTATTTATTTATGTTTCCATTTTGTGTATCGCGGCTCCGATACATATTTTTTAATATAATCCTTCTCGAAGTGATATCATGCATTTTATAGCAATTTTATTTTGTATAAAAGATTCGATTCATAATGTGAAACCAAATTATAACTGCTCTGAAGCCAAATGTTGATAGGTGGAATGATCTAAAATTCAAATAAACTCTTTTGTTACTTTTTTTTTGTATAAAATACAACATTTTTGGGAAATTGAAATTGATAACAGAAAATATAACATTTTTTTCCAGAGAGTTAAGTAGTTTTACCCTCTAGAAAAGAAGTTGGTGGGTGGTGGGAGGTATACTGTTCTTTGGGAAAATTTGATTAGGAATTCGAAACATCGATTATTTATTTAAATTATCTTTCAAAATAATTTATAGCGAAATTCAAAACCAAACTCAACCCGACCGAATCATCAAAATATCGTAAGGTAACGTTATATGGAGGTTACACGCAAACGTGGACCTATCTAGACAATATTTTACCAAAGGGATTAGTATATTCCGGAAAATTTCATTGACAATTTTAATGAAATCAATAGAATGCCGTATAACCGGAGGTATGGTCATACACGAGAAAATCGAGAGATTGTTTCCCATTACAAACTTCAAAATATCATAGAGTTTTTTTTTAATCTAATTAAAGGTGGGAATACATAAAGCGCTTATTTGGTTGGCTCAAGTCATCGGCTGGCTTCTTTGAAAATGAACAATGGAGCCTAGGGCCAAAATGAAACTAAGTCAACCTAAAACTGCTTTGTTCTTCTACGAAGACGCCTGACAGCCTGCCAAATAAGCGCTTTATGTATTCCCACCTTAATATGACTAAAATGCAGGGCATAGGGAGGAACCGTAATAGGGAAGCTATACGAAAACTTGCACCTATTTAGACAATTTTCTGCCATAGAGAGATTGGTACCCATTACGAGTACCGAGTTTCAAACAGTTCCGATGAATAAAACTTAAGGTGAAAACACATAAAAGGATTTTTTGGCAGGCTTAAGTCATCGGCTGGCTTCTTCATAGAGGTACAAAGGAGTTTTAGGTTGACTTAGTTAGATTTTGGCCCTACGCTCCTTTGTTCTTTTCCGAAGAAGCCAGCCGTTGACTTAAGCCTGTCAAAAAAGCGTTTTATGTATTCTCACCTTACTAAACTCATCAAATTCTGGCTTTCCAGTAAAGTGTAAACGTTCTAATTAACGATGGATCACAAACGGCATATCAAACTTGATACACCATCCACAGTATCCTCTAAGAAACTTAGAGGCTAAAAAATCTAATTTGGTTTACAACCGCATCTAAAATTTCAAATCTGAATGTACAATTATATGGGGTCTATACCAAATAGAGGACATAAATTAAAAAAATTTTGTTGAGGAGAAATAACCTTTTTCTAGCTCTAGGCCTTAGCTTGCAGAATAGAAAATGGCTATGCCTAAGCGAATAACCATCATTGTTCTACTACAAATGTTTATGCCTATCCATTAACCTTAAATATTGTTAAATATTTTATCTTTATTTCAAAAGGCCGATGACAGACTTGATTCAATCGACTTTTCATTGTGTACTGATCCGTTTGAGGTGTTTCAAATGGATTGACACAATCTTTTGGTGGGGTATATAATAATATTACCCTTTTACTGAAGCAATATAAATTATATAAAAGGTTAATTAATTTCAAATTTGCGTTTCATGGCCACATCTGTATTCGTGAATTAATTGTCAAAATAAAAACTTTTGAACTCTGCAAATGTTGGCTGTGGAAATAATAAATCTTTCAACCCCTTTAACAAACAATACCACCAAAACTTGTAATGTTGTCAACAGTCGGCGTAATTTTTAATTAAATACAAATAAAATAGGCTACAGCGGTGTGGCATCATAGGCGTAGGTGATAAATGCTGGTTTTTTGACAAAATTAAACAAATATTGGATTTTTACATTCATTAATTTTCCACGCCTTTAAACTAAAATGACAAAATATCAATATTTTGTGCACAATGTCACTTGTTTAAATATGCTTGATTCTGGATTTTGCCGCCCAACAAATTTACATATTTATGTAAGTACACCCACTTCTATACTGTAAGATTACAGCATTGGCAACAGCGACCAATAAACAATTCTGGCTTTTCCTAGACTTGACGGAGGACAAAAAGGATTATGACAACATTTGGTTTTATTTGTTTTCATTTTCAAAAATACCTCCAACTGCTAAAAGGTTTATTATTATGACGGAAAAACCAATTACTCATAATTGATAGCTTCTAATTTATTCCGCTGAGTAAGAACGTCTGGTGGTTAGACATGTCGTAAATTGATTTGAATAGCCTTATGACATGAATAAAAGTGCGCAATTATTTTGATAACTTTAAATTAAAATGAATATTTAATTAGTAAAAGTTTTGTCACTACGAGGAAAAACCTTGAAATTTGTCCACCAACAAGTTAGAAAGTATCAGGCGGATTTTTCAACAGATGGGGTATATCCTTACCCTATGGACGTACACAGAAACATATTATTTTGTAAAGGAAAACAATAAATATATGACAATACATTTACAGTTTTTCGATTTAAGAAAACAGAGTGGATTTAAAAAGTCAACTCCTTTGCATATACAGGATGAGATAAAAAAAACTGCAACCAACTTCAGACTGCTGTGAACATATCGCAATTTTCCATTCGGCAAATATTGAAAAATGAGCTCGGGGTAAAGCCATTGAAATCCCAAAAAGTGCAAGAACTTACACGGAAACAGAAAGAAAATAGACTCCAAAGAGCTAAAGAGTTGCTTCGCTTGGCCGAAAGTGGTGAACCGCCGAATTTGATTTTCTCCGATGAGAAACCATTCGTTGTCCAGCAGTTTACTTGCCGGCCATGGTGAAGGTGTGGGCCGCCAAAGCAGCCGATGGTCGCTCTCCGCTCGTATTAATCGACTGTGGCATCAGAATGGCAGAATAAATGCCGAATATTATCGCGAAAATATTCTGGAGGGCACCCTAACATTTTGGCCGCAGACCTTGGACATTTCAACAGCACTAAGCACCATCGCACTCAGCACGCGCCACCCAAGAGTGGTTACAAAATGAGGTTCCTCGCCTCATTTCCAGCGCACAATAGCCACTAAATTCTCCGGATACCAATCCGTTGGACTATTGTGTCTGGAGAGTTTTGGAAAGCAGGGTTGGCACCAAAAAATACCAATGTGTCGATCACCTCAAGCAAGCGCTTCGCCGGGAATGGGCCAAAATATCGGAGAGCAACATTCGGCCAGCGTGTGACGGTTTCATAGGCCGTTTGAAGGCTATAATTGGTGCCAAAGGTGACCAATTCGAACAAATCTAAACTTATTCTAAAATTTGAGGCTATTTCCGACATTTTTTGCTTTCATTCATAAAATTTAAAAAAAAATGTTAAAAATATGGCGTCTGACTTTGTTACTGTTTTTATCTCACCCTGTATTGTGTCTTGAGTATTTTGGAAAGCAAGGTTGGCACTTAAAAATACCAAAGTGTCGATAACCTCCAGCAAGCGCTTTGCCGGCAGTGGGACAAAATGCCGCAGAGCAACATTCGGGCAGATTGCGACGGTTTCATTGGCCGTTTAAAGGCCATAATTCGTGCCAACGGTGACCAATTCGAACGATTCTAAACTTATTCTAAAATTTGATGCTATTTCCGTTTTTTTGCTTTCATCCAATAAAATATTTTTGTCTCACTCTGTATAAGTATTGGAAATTGTGACCCTTTCAGGTGAGGTACCAGAAGTGGTTGGCCGATATATATATATACCCTTTGTGGGGGAGGTACCAGAAGGAATGATCCGATCTCTACCATTTTTATAACAGATCTTGTGCTTATGGAAATATCTTGTGCTATTGGATAATATATCCATTTGACGTTTTATGATCTTCATGAATATTCAAAATGTTGACCCTTTGTGTGGGAGCTACCAGGAGGAGTGGACCGATATTGGCCATAGCCGAACTCGATTTAAGTTTGACTATAATATTACGATGTACCAAGTTTGGATCAAATCGGATACTCCCTTCGAGAGTTATCGTGAGCACCAGCCAGACAGACAGACGGACGGACATTGCTAAATCGACTCCAAATGCCGTATCAGATGATATACACCCTCTGTAGCCATATGGCTGAGAGTATAAAAATCTCAAAAAAAAAAACAGTGCGGTTATTTGTGACCTATTCCGTAAAGTCTGGGCTTAGATACCCTCCATTGTAAAAAAAATATGCATATGCATGCGAAATTTCAGAATGATATTAAATACTTCCACCGCCGCAATATGTACCATTTTAAGTACTACACAATTAAAAAAAAACATTTCTTATATTTTGTTGTGGTTTCAAGTTGTCTTTTATTTATAATATTCCAAAGAAAAAAATTTTCACATCATTATTTAATATTAATATTTATTTTTATGTTTTATTCTAAAAGCTTAAAAATTAATATTTAAATAAAATCTGTATGTCAAATTTCGATCAGGATACGAACAAATATACAATACAAGGTTCATTTCATTAATAAGGGTAAATGAAGCAAATATGTGTTGGATGATTTCAGATGAAACTTAAAATTACAGATCTATATTAATGAAAATGTTTTCCTTTAATTTACTAGAATTGTGAAACAATAAAAAACAACACCTTAAAATTAAAACCATAGGCGCTCTTTTAAAATTGGGTTTATTCAATTTTAAATTGTAATAAAAAAATAATCCATATCATATTTCTATATATTTATCAACAAAAATAAAATAGTTCAGTGGGTGATAGAAAAGGAGAATAATACACAAAAAAAAACAAATGAAATAGAAAACCGATCATGGAAACTCAAAGGTGGAATGGCAATTTGCCGGTGACAGAGTTTTGTTTTGTGTTTAGAGCATGATTTTGAACTTCACATCGGATTGCAGTTAAATTTAATTTTAGATTTCGTTATGAAAGCAATGACGTTATGTAACGAAAAGTAATGCCGTTTCCATTAATGCTAAATACCTTTTTTTTTGTAATATTTCCGTTGTTATTTATGTAATACGTGCATATGGGCGGGGTACATAAATTCATACATACATATGTATTTATATTGATTTGTGGAATTTAAGAGAAAACGGTTGAGTGGCATTTATATCTTTAACATGGGTGTTAGTCCTTGATTTCAGCATAATTATACTTCTGTTTCATTTTCATACAACAATGTGTTATTGGTTGGTTACACATACTTCTTTAACATACATTTATAAAAGTTCTAAATTTTAGTTATTTTAAAAAGTAATAACTCATTTTATTCTTGATTCGGGACAGAGAAACGAACAAACGTACTCATAACATTTCATCAGCCTTTACGCAGCGTGTTGAAAGAATTTCGTAACGGTTTTTGGATAATTGAATTTTAAACTACATTTCAGTAAGATTTTCTAGACGACAATTACTTCGAATGTGTGACACCGAAACTGAATTTATAATAGATCATCTCTCACCAAATCCTGTACCAACTGTTGCCTTTCAACTTCTTGTCGTCGTCTCCTTTCCAATTCAGCTTGCTCCACAATATTGGCAATGGGTACATGTTCCTGTTCCTCCTCCTCTTTTTGTCGTGCTGCTCTTTCTTCGGCAGCCTCTTGCTGTTTTTTGCGATGTTCGTAGTTAACCAAACGTTGACCCACCAAATATTTGTCCACCTTAATTGCTACATAAAGTTTTTTAAATTGTCTTATTTGGAAATAAATTAATGCAATGGCGCCAATAACCGAAAAGAATACTGGATAAACAAAATGAGCTATTTCCAATTGTACCCAAGGGTCGGTAAAGAATATTGGTAAAATTGAGTGAGCCAGAACGTAGGGTATGGCAAGGGCTAAGCCAAAACATGTGATAACAGGCATTGCCAGTTCAGTGATTAAAAACTTTAAATCAATTTCCCTCAAACCATCACGATATGCTCGTTCTAGTGCCCGTTTCAAATGCCAATCAGGACCCATTAGCGTCAAAGCTATGGCAATTTTCGTATACAAGACACCCAAGGCCCAGTCTTGCCATATAAAGTAGATGGGAGTTTGTAAAACACCAACACGTACCGGTATCACCACCACCAATTCCAAAAGCATGCCGAATAAGAGTGGAATAACACCCAGCATTAGAACAATAATCAAGACGGGTAGGGCATACGATGCGCCCACTTTAAGCCACTGCTTGATTTTATCCATTACGGCAGCACGTCCTTGAGGTAATAGGGTTACGGCAATGGCTATACCCCTGGTCAGCATCCAACAAAGATAAGTACCCAAGGCGGCAGTATATAATTCATGTGGACGTGGCGTTACTTCAGCACCCTGGACGGCCACTTGTGTTGTTATGCTACCCACAGACCATAGTGACATCACCTGTCGTCCTATCCATACGGGCACTGTGAGTGTTACCAATGATGCTATCACCAATGAAATACACATAAAGAATAATAGTCCGCACAGTCTTAGAGGAAACACTGTTGGTTTGTCGTACGGTTGGAACGCAACAGGCACATCTCGGTGTATAATGGCGTGATGTACTGCAGCCAAATTACGTTCGGCTTGTGGCGGCGGCGGCGGTGGAGGAGGAGGCGGTTGTGCTTGTATGGGTGGTTGTACAGGAGCAGGCTCTTCGGCAACATTATTATCTTCCGCATTATTTTGCGCGGCATTTTCAGCATTCGGTTCATCGTTGGCAACAATTTCATTGGCCGGTTGTGGTTCCAGATTGTTGGCATTGTTGTTGTTAGCATTTTCTGCATTCGCAGGTTCCGGATCAGCACCAAGTAGATAACTACGAATGCCCAATACCCAGGAAACACAAATACACCAAATTCGTAGGAGTTTCTTAAGCCAAACGCGAGTGTGTGACTGTTCGAAGAATCCAGGGAGAACGATCTAGAAAAAAAAGAAATAAAGGTAATTAAATTAGGGTAAATTAAAATTTACAATTTAAATACAGGGGGAGATATAAAAACTGCAACCAATTTCAGACTGCTGTCATTTCTAAGCCAGTCGTTCTGATTTCTTTGTATTTGGCTGGAAAACCACAAGTGGCCATCGTTAGAGCACTCCAGCATTTAAATGTGAATAAATCTTTAGTGTCTCGTACCATCGCTGACCAATTCGAACAAATCTAAACTCATTCTAAAATTTTATGCTATTTCCGACATTTTTGCTTTCATTCAATAAAATTTAAAAAAATTTGTTTGACTTTGTTTTGTTGTTTTTTATCTCACCCTGTAGGTATATAAAACAATATTGATTAAAGATCTTCGTACTAATTTGTATAATAAACTGCAATCTAAGATGGATTCAAATATGTAATGGCTAAAAATTTACTATTTAAAAAAGATAACATTAAATATGTTCGACAGAACTCGTTGTATATAATATTAATCTACTGAACCTACCTGCAGTAAAAGCAACTGCAGACTCAATTCATTGACATCTGAATCGCCTGATAAGGTGTATGGTAAAAACGTTGGCCAAATTGTCTTTAGTACACGTATCGGTATCCACAGCATCAACAATACCACCGATCCAAATATCATGGCAGATGATATTAGACGTCGAACATGCTTTAGAATGGGTAAATGTATCATTTCCTGAAATTCAAAAAAAATTAGAAAATTTAATAAATATAAAAAAATAAAGAATTTAATAGTTACTAACTTGAATGGGACTAAAGTCAGGATCATTTAAATTCCTCAAAAACCACAATACCCCAGGACGAAGAACTTCTCGCAGTAATGAAATGAAGGCGGCAAAATAATACACAAACACCATACCAAACATCCAATGAACGAATAGAGATGTTCCAGGTGCAGCTGTGAAGCTAGTCTTGCGATCCTTTAACCTAAAATATAAATTTTATTTAATATTTAATTTCATTTCAAAATATTCCGTACTTACGTAGCATCGAATAGAGGCAATGAACATATATCCAACCACCATCCACATACCAATGGTAAAACACCAATCTCCACCACGGAAAGCAGTGACACCTTTACCACAATATAACACAAACCAATAAGACTGCGTACTCTTCGCATATGGAATGCCCTTGCCAGACAATGTAAAACGACCAATATAATGCCAATGAAACAATAGCCAAATAAAGTTGTTATTAAACCATGGAAATGTAATAGTGGCTTCTCCGGGTCCATGAGATCTAGTGAACTTAATATAAAGTGGCCAATACAATATGGACAAAAAGCAAAGGCAAATATTAGCATTGTATTGAGGGAGACAATCCAAAACACATGTTCCAAGAACACCAAGGATCCATCCAAACCCAATAAACGTTCCCAAGTCAATTCCTCCGCTGCCCGATCCCATTCCATTGGATTCCAATTGGGTTCATCATTGTCGTTTTCGGCGGGGTTAGCAGCATTATTGTTGTTATTACGATTTGCAGCCAGAGCAGGAGGCAGCTGGGGACCAAATTCCAAAGGAGGGTCGCCCTCGTTTTCAACTGGATCAGCAACCGCAGGAGCATTATTGTTCATAGGCTCTACTACAGGTGGCGCCTCAGCATTATTTACCCTCCCATCTGCGATGTCATTGTTGTTATTAGCAACATCTCCCTCCGCTGCCGCTTCCGCTGGGACAGCTGGAGCCCCATTGCCTTCTATTTGAGCATTTGCCACATTGTCCTGTCCCTCATCTCCTGCATTAGCATTAGCTCCACCTCCATCCGGCGGAAGATTCAGTTCTACCTCATCGTCAGCATCATTGTTTGCCCCTGCTCCAGGAGCATCATCCCTTTCCAACCAATCCGGTCCACCTCCCAGCAATATCTGCTCTCGCAACCACACCAATCCAATAAACGATAACAGTGTGCACGTCACTACAAAGCAGCCTCGAAATACATCTGAAGCAAGATTTTCCGTTGAAAAAATATCGAAAGGCAAGGACAATATCATATCAAATGACGATGCTCGGAACAAATAGCGATATGTCCGATATGCAGACAACGGCACTACCACAAACCAAGCCAAACCCACAAGGGAGTAGTGGGCCCAAGATTTTGCCGCTTTCATTATGGCCGACAACAAACCTCCAGCAACATCCCGCAACGGTAAGACCCGTGGCATATCAGGCGAGTAGATGGGTTGGAAGCTAAATCGATGGCCACATAGCTCACAGTATTCCTTATGTGAATAGCGCATCCACTGCATCAGGCAATCCTGGTGTATGTATTTTATACTGCCCGTGCAAACACATGGGTAGAACAGAGGACGATCCGACGAGGCTTCACAACGACAAACGCGACAAATGTCGCCTTGAGATAAATCGTCCATTGTGTATTTGTAATGAAGCAGATGTCTATAATCTGTTCTCTACAACATTGGTAGCAACATGGATATGGTTTATCCAAAAAGCTATCAACGAATTCACAGCAATTTTTTACGCGTTTTTCCTCCAAAAAAAAATAAAACTTTTTCTCGAAAAATGTACTTCGACTTTACCACAGAGCAAGCAATTAAACAATTGCAACACGTCAATTTCGCTCGATAGCAGCTGTTTTGATTCTCAGTTATTGGTTTTGTTTTTTTTTCTTTCACGAACTGTCACCTGCGTCAAACGCTCAAAACAAACAATTCATTGCAGTTCATTCACATTCTAATTGAACGACGTCATTATTAGAATTTAGTATTTTGTTTAAAGGAATTTATTAATGCATATTTACTGCTGTATTATCTATTTATTTACTGGATTCTTTAAATTTGCGTAATTTATTTGACATATGCATTTTGCTGCAAAGAGTGATATAAGGAAATAATGTAGATGGCGCTAATTCACATATAATCAATGTTGCCATCTAGCAGGTTGTTCCATCGACATAGTTGCTGGCGCAATGAACTGTCAAACCTTTTTTGGAAGTTAAAATGTTTAATGAAAAATTATTGAAATTTGTAAAAACAGTTTAAAATGCATTTCATAACAACCCCAGTTTGCTTTGTATAATAAAACATAGCATAATAAAAATCTATTATTTTTTGACAAAATATTTAAAAAATTTTGACATATCAATGTTCCCAAGCGTGGATGCATCTACCTATGTTCTTCTACCATGGGTAGAATTAAGAAGATGAAGTCATGCAATCATATGTTTACATTTTTTTTCATTATTCTTTTAACATCTCATTTAAATTAATTACTTTTCTCGAAAAATGACTTTGACTTTACAAGAGCATACAATTAAACAATTGTAATTGTTGCTGGACAATTCCTGCAGGAGAAGTAACGAGTCACACCTAGTCCCAGCAAAGTTTAATGGAAGTGGTTCCATGTGATGGAATGATTTTACTGGCTCAAGAAGCTAAAGCTATGGTATAATACGGAGGTATAACATATTTGGAACAACTACCAAAAAAAAACTATACAGAAATGGGCGCATACTGTCAAAAATATTTATGGTGACATACGTCGACTTTTGTAAATAAATTTATTCAGTTGTCCTGATAATCTATGTTGCTTTAATTCAGATGGTAACTGATGGCGAATGTCTGTGTCTGCAACTTTTTGTAAATTGTAATCATTTAATATTGAAAGGAGATTAGAATCTTGGTTACCGTGGTTCTTCACGAAGTTGTCTATTGTTATAAGCTGCAATATATAATCCGTATAAAGCAACATGCCAACAAAATGAGATCACATTGGAAGTCGTGCCTTTCCGAGTAGTGCATCATGTTTGGAACCTGTTCAAATGCACAAAAATGTACTCCATTTATGAAATTTAAAAAGCATACAGACGCCCGAGAAAGCTATTTAAAAGCTATTAAAAGAAAAAAACTTAATTACGCTTATAAGTCAGTCACCATCGAAAAAAATTAGCTCTATTCCAAATCCTTCAATAATCTACTATTTTTGCAATCGGTTATATGTCCGTCCGCACGTCGGTCTGTCCACATATTTTTGCATGGTATAATTATTGCAGGTAACAGCAAGTCCCAGCTGATTTGACTCTATAGTTATACTGGTGTCAAATTCGATATGACGTTTTGTGATTTAATTCCATTTCTTGATATACAATAGGTATACACTTTTTTATATAAAATTTCACTGTAGGGCATAGTTTTGCCTAAAATGTATATTTTTGAAATTCAAATAATTTATTGAAAATTAATTATTTTGTTTACATTTTTGGACACACAACTCTGACACTTGTATTACGTACAAAAACAAATTTGTATGTGGTTGTTGTTACGATTGTTGCACAACAACACTTGCTTTCACCTGTATTATTCTACCAAGATGCAAAAAGTTGTTTTAAATTATTTGATATTTTTCCTTATTTTTAAAATGGAGATTTATAAGATTTTTCTTTCAGAAATATAATCCAAACTATTCAATATTTCAATTCCATATCAAAACTGGTTAATATTTTTAATACGCGTCAATCAGTTGGTAGCTCTTCTTACCTTTTCACTGTATTTTATTTCATTATGGAAGAGGTTCCAGAAGGTGTGAGCCGATATCAACCATCTACGAACACAATTAATATAATAACTTTTCTTTGTAGGTATCAGCTAGTATTATTTGTAGATCGTAAGGTGAGGGTACATATGCAGCTTGAACTCTTCGCATGACATATTTTGTGGTATATCATAAAGAAATGTCAGAGCCGCGCTCGAATCCTGCCGTCGTTCCCCCTTATAATTTGGCATTAATATGCCAACCTGCTTATGTACCCTCAACTTTATAATAGGGCCATGGTACCATGTTTTCCTGAAGGATCAGGAACCGACCGTTTGGATTTATTACATTTCTGGAAATTAACCGTAAATTGTCCGGTGTGAACACCCGCAATGAAATGACTTCATACGCTCAGCTGTTTCGAAGTGGTGTACGTTCAGTGATTGGCAAAAAGAACAATAATTATCTCTAGCATTAATATTTACAAAATCTTGATAAAGAAGGTACGTTTTATAAGGCCTATTTTTATTTAATTATATCATTTTATTATACTCAAATTTTAATTGTTTTCTTCCTCACATTATATTTTAGATACAAATAAATTCAAAAATGTTGCGCAGCATTGTACAAAAAGCCGGACAATCATTGACCACAACACGTTTGGCCACTAGACATTTCGGCAGCACCACCGTCAAAAATGAGATTTTCAAAGTTCAAAGCATTGAAGATTTCGAAAACAAAGTCAAGAAGAGTGATAAGGTTGTAATTGTCGATTTCTTTGCAACGTAAGTGTACAATGTGGTAGATGCCCCCGCAGCATCTTATAGAGTTATATAAGTTTCGGAACAACTCTAGTTTAGTAAAAAAATTTCGATCACTTCTTGGATAAGCTTTCAAACAATAGCTATTTTGCTTATATATCGGGTAGGTGGATCCGGTTTGAAAATATGGGGTCCCGGTCCCCCAAGAAAAAAGTTTCCCAGAATCAGGGTAAAATACCTACCACTGGAAAATTTTTCAAAGAAGAGTTGATGAGTTTTTACTAAACTAGAGTTAAGTTTAAGTTTCCTACGTTTTAATCGAATTTCGTTTACTTGATTGCAGATGGTGTAATCCATGCAAAATGTTGACACCACGCATAGAATCCATTGTTGGTGAAAAGGCTGGTGCTGTTAAATTGGCAAAAGTTGATATCGATGAACACAGCGAGTTGGCTTTGGATTACGATGTTGCAGCCGTGCCCGTATTGATGGCTATGAAAGGTGGTAAAGTAGTTAACCGCATGGTTGGTTTACAAGACACTGATAAATTGCGGGCCTGGATAGAGAAAACCGTTGAAGAAAATAAGTAAACAAATTTTATGGAGCAGCAGCAACGTGATCGCCACACGTTAAAAAACAAAACAGTAGCTCTTAACTTTGGAGTATAAAAATTTTAAAATAATATGTTTAGCTTTTAAAATCATCTTTAACCGTAAATGAAATCCTCTGTATAATGTCGACCAAAAATGCTTATTAAATTGTTGATCTGTTGGAAAAGATATGATAATTTTTGTTTTTATAAAACGTAAGAATTATTAAAATCAAATTAATAATCCTCTTTATACGTTTTTGAAGCAATCACAGACATTGTGAGTATCTTTCTCTGTTCCAGGACCTAGAATTATGTAAAAATGTCACCATAATAACCGACTTCTCCTTTATGATATCGAAAATAATGGTAGGATCATTAGATTCTTGCAGTTTCTGCAATGGAGCAATAAATTCCTCTCTCTCAAAATAAAACTGCATAATTTCATTGTTTTTATAAAAACATTTATTCTAAACATAAACATAGCTACATATTTACAATTCTACATAGGCCAATAATCTATCTACATATTCCACACGTCTTTGAAGCAATTCCATCTGTTCGTCGGACAGCTTCAGTGTTGCACTCTGTTCTTTTAGCATAAAATGTTGCAGGAAAAGTCTTAAGCTCTGCTTGAATTGTCGTAATTTATTATTTTTGGCCAATCTCTCGAATGCTTGATAAATATCCTGTTCTTCGGCGGCTAGCAATAAGCCCTTACAGATCTCCTTCATTAAGGCAAAGCTTTGTTTGTCAATTTGCAGGAAATCAATAATTTTCAATACCGCCAACTGCAAACCGTTGTTCAGGATCAGGTGTTGCAAGAAACGTGCCAAATTTCTAACCTGTATTTTATTTAACGAATCGATTTCGTTAATGCGATCCCAGGAGGCAAACTGGAATGCCAATTGGTATTTACGATTGTAATGACAGAACTTGAGAGCTAAATGAGCATAATATGGATTGGCCGCCTTCTCGTTCAGACAACAATGTATGATCACATAGGCTATGGAACGTAAATCTTTTACTGCCAAATGTAAAATCTTTTCAAAGGCATCAATGAAGTCATCGGCACTCATGATTATGCAGAATATATTTCGTCGCTCTTCGGTATTCATTTTCTGCTGTTTGGCTAATTTGAGTAGTTGTTCGGAAAATCTCTCAGATTTGCTACTATCACCTCCCTTTTCTTGTTTCTTTTGTGCTGCAGCCATTTCATTTATATTTCCCGTCCAGGCTGAACCAACAACCCACCATTTTCCCACAGTGTCGGCTCTTAACAGATCCTCCATGGTAATATTTAGAGTTATGACATATTTATCGTTTCTCAGCATTGCCTTCAGTTTCTTCCTTAGATTTTCATGTAGCTCAGGATCAAACCTGGGTATTTTATTGATGTTATTATTTTTGACTGCATTCAAAATGTCTACCATAAATTTAAGTCTCAGATTCTCTTTTAGCTCCAGTGGAGAAGCAGCAATTTTCGACTGAACACTTAACATCATTTGCTTAAAAGCCAAGGGATCATCTTTTCTTAGTTTGAAACCAACCGACTGGAATATAAGCAACAGACATTCTATGGTCTTTTCATTCAGCTGACCGGACAATCGATCTATTATCTCCAAAAGCAAACGATGTTCAAATATTTTAAAGACATACATGTAACTCAATAGAAGTACGACATTGTTGAGACGTTTATCTTCTTGCTGTACATTATCAATGTCCTTTAGAATGGCATCGAATTGTTCGATGAACATTTGCAAGAAATGTGCACCTATTTCACTGCCAATATGAGCATGTAAATAGGCAAGCAGGACCATATGCTCTTGCACCATCCGCTCATTGCTCATAACTTTGCTAACGAGAGCTTCCTGCAGTAACTTGTTAAGGGTTTCGTTCATATTAAAGCGGGAATTTTTCATATACAACTCTTCAATTCCCGAAGAAATCTTGTGCAGATTTGCCTCTGACAAACGATTTAGCAGACCTTTGCATTGCTTCCTCAGACGTTCTAGAATTTGGGCTTGTTTGTCATCGTTCTTAGCCGCTAAAAGAGCTCTCTGATGTGGGGGTATATATTTCTGGGGGCCATCATTGGCGGGTTCTGTGATAATATTACCATCTTTGTCACGTTTGCGGCCGTAGATGTCTTCCTTATCTGAAAGAGGTAATGTAACATGTTAAAGTCTTAATCATTCATAAATAAATTTGCTGTAGAATTTTATTAGATACTTACACTGCTCTTCCTTGTCTTCCTCATCACCGTCTTCTTGTTCCACATCACTGCCATTGTCGTCTACATCATCCTCGTCAAATTCTTCATCTCCTTCGTCTTCATCTTCCCCATCAAGATCATCATTATCCTCCACGTCGCTTCCATCAATGGAGCCTTGGCCATCATCTGAATCGCCTGATTCACCTCCACTACCAAAGATGGCATTAAAACGTTCCTCATCTTGTTCTTCATCACTCCATGATGGTTCCTTGTTTTGTTTTTTTAACTCCTCTTTTCGTTTTTCCTTCAGCAGTTTCTTTTCCTCCTCCTCATCGTCATCAAGACACAACTCCAAAGCAAAGTCCAATCCGTCATTGAACATTTTTCTAACCAAACGATTTTTGTTTTTGGTTTTATTGAGGCCAAGTTTTTTCTCCAACTTTGCAATGATTTTATCTTCTTCCTCATTTTCAATTTTCAGTTGTTTTATGCGTTGCTTACGCGAAGCAGACTCTAACTCCTTTTGCCGCTGCAATTCGCGACGATGTTGGTCTTCAATATTGGGTCGATTAGACGTCTGTGGCTTAGCCTTCTTAATGGGTGGTTTGTTAGGCTCATCTTCTGCCTCTCGTTTAACTTTCAAAGAATTGGGTAATAATGCATCTACTTCTTCATCCGAAAAATCCGAGTCTAGAGACTCATCATTGTCGGAATCAACATGACCCGACAATAGCTGTTCCAGTGGTATATCCTCAGGATTAACCGTGGGCTTGGATTTCTTAGTTTTCTTTTTCTTATTACCGGCGGCCTTATTATTTAATTGTTTCTGCTGTTTAGCCTCGGCAACCAGTTTTTTGCCATCCGTTTTGCTCGAAAAGAAAATACGTTTGTTTTCCTTCTTTTCCGCGGATTTTTGTTTACGAATTTCTTTTCGGCTCAATTTCACTGGACGTTTTTCCTTCGATTTTGGCTTCTTCAGTTTTACCATGTTGTTTTTTATATAAAATTGGGGTTTTAATAGATTTGCTTTACGCCTAAATCATCTAAATCCAAACAAATTAAATTTCCAAAAGACAACAACATCAGCTGTTCACTACACGTGCACACAGAGTTACATATTTGTGTATGCCAACCGGTGAGTACTTTTTTTCCATTGCCGAAAACAAATCAGCTGTTTTGGTTTGTTTTCTCTTCTTTCATTTGTCAACAATGTGCAATAGACTGAAACTAGTTCAGAAGGTTTCATTCATTGAATAGTTCCTTTGAATTCTTTATCCGGAACAACGTAGAGTTGAGCAATTAATTAAAAATTGATTTAAAGATAAATTAAACCCCAATAAAATGTCAACTCGTTGGTATCCCCTGTATCAACGCGGCAATCCCCAGCTGCGAGTTTTCTTGCCCAATTTCTGGATGAAGCTCATCAGGCCCAGTGAACCCCAGCCCAAAAACATTGTTACGTTTTCCGTATCCATGGAAATGACCAAGCATGATGTGAAAAACTATTTGGAAAAGATTTACAAAGTCCCCGTAATGGATGTGCGTACCCGCATTGCTTTGGGCGCGACCAAGAGAGATGTCACCTATGGATATGTGACCAAACATGATGATATGAAAATAGCTTATGTAACATTGGTAAGATATCTAGTGGATGTATTCTTATTTCCTCCAGCTCCATACATTTTCCTGCATGCCCTTCTTTTCAGCCCAAAGAAATGGAATTTACATTCCCCGAAATGTTTACCAAGAAGGATGATGCCAAAAAGGCGGATGAGAAGGCCATGGAAGATACAAAACAAGGTTTCAAACAGTTCTTAGAACGCAACAAGAAACGTCCTGGAACACCAGGCTGGTATTCGATATAGTTACTTAGTTTAATATACGAATAAAACTAGTCTAAGTGAATTGTTTTGTTTAGAAATGAGGTTTTTGCAAATTAATGATAACGAACAATGGGATTTAATGTCCCAAGATGGTGGGTATCTTGTTGGAACCGAATAACGAGATGGAAAAGACAAAAAAACGACACAGCCCACAGTGCACTCTGATTTAATCTGATTTAAAATCATCAAAATACCGAATATCAGGAAAAACCATTATATAGGGGATGTATAACATCGTGGACCTATATAAATAATGTAATGTACAAGGAACTCCTTTTGTGGATTTCAAGACAATTTCATTGAATAATTTGGCTAAAATCATCAAAATACCGAATATCGGGCGGTACCGTTATATGGGAGATATACGATATCATACACCGATTTAACCCATCTTCGAATTTGACTTGCCTGCAGACAAAAGACAGATCTGTGCAAAATTTTAGCTTCCTATTTTAATTCGTTTTGACTCTAGCGTGATTACGTTGATCAAGAATATATACACTTTGTTGGGTCTAAAATTATTATTTCAATGAGTTACAAACGGAATGACAAACTTGATATACCCTCCATACGATGTATGGTGGAGGTTATAAAAAGGCTACGATCCACATTTTAAAGAATGATCGTATCGTTCAAATATAAGTGGATGGCTCATTTTGAATATATATGGCTGTTCTATTGTATTAATATGAAATATGATTGGAATATTGTATCAGATGGAATACATATAAAGTGATCTTATCCAAATTTGGTGGTCTATGCGCGTTGCAAAATTAATATTGGTCCATCTGATATCAAACGTTTTTTTATCCGTCCATACAAAACTTGCAGCAAGATGCCCTCCAATTTGAAAATAAATCCTCTTATAATTTCTAATAACATTGTCGAATATTTTAAAATTTTTATTAACTTCAGGTATTTTTCCAAATTACAATCTAATTGCATCAGTCAAATATTTGTAGTAAATCTCGCGCTCTTTGATATTTTACAGAATTAACCAACTGTTGTCGTTGCTCTTCTGTTTCCTTTGCTTCGCATTGTTTATCGACTTCATCGATAACATCATTTGCCATTTTAATAACTTTGTCCTTGGCAGCACCCTTGCTACCAGCCAAATATTCCAAGGCAATATTCCAATATTCTGTACTTAAAATATTCTCATCGAACATGCTCTGTTGTATGGATATTTGTCGAAGTTTTTCAAATTTCCAATCTTCACGACAATGTTTCCACTTTTTTAGATATTCTTCATTACGTTGCCTTTCCTTTTCCATGGAATGCTCTTTCTGTGCCTCCAAAAGTTTCTGATGTTTTTGCTTTTTCTTTTGACGACCTGTGACTATGGCTAATGTATTTTCGGGTTTCTCACTTTCTTTCAATTGTTCTAAGGTGGGTTCTATTGTTCCATCATCATCATCATTATCTTCGTCATTATCATGTTGCTCTACCTCGTGTTGTTCATCATCCTCACCACTGTCAACAGTCTTGTGCGACTTTGAACGTTTCTCCTTGACGGCACCTTTTTCTTTGTTTTTGCGTTTTTTTGTTTTCTTGGAAACCCCTGTAAAAACATTACATATATAATATCCATTCATAATTTGACCATTGTTTTATTAATAGTTTCACATTTTCTTTTTATTTACATAGTATGTATGCGTTTACCTTGCTCATGGTTGACCGTGACAACTTCTGTATCATGAGGAGTGGTGTTCTCCAAAATGAAGCTTTTATTTGCTACTTCATCTTCATGTTCGACACAAGAGTTTTTCCTCTTCTTGGCCTTTTGTTTTTTAACGGGTTGGACATCTAATTAGCCATTTGTTTAATTAAATTTCTAATATGTTTATATTTGAAGAGCGTTGAGAAACAAACTAGTTCAAAGCAACAATTCTGTGAGAGGAACCACTGGGACGAGCACAGACTTTATCGTTCGTACATATATCAGTCCATTGAGTTCCTTTACGCTGTGTTCCCTCATATTGTTTATAACCTACACCACACATAGTATGATGGCTATATTAAGTTCGTCATTCCGTTTGTAATTAATCGAAATAATCATTTTGGTCATAACAAGGTACACATATTCTTGATCAGCGTAAAATTCTAAGACAATTTAGCCCTGTACGACTTTTGTAATCACGCTACAGTCAAAATGAATAAAAATAGGAAGCTAAAATTTTGCACAGATCAGTCTTTTGCCTGCAGACAGTTCAAGTTCGAAGATGGGCTATATCGGTTCACGATATCATATAGCTCCCATACAACCGGATCCCCGATTTTAAGTATTTTGATGATTTTATCCACATTTTCCAATTGAATTGTCTAAAAATCTACACAACAAGTTCTTCCTGAGTACTTTGGCCTCTGGGAGAGAATTGTTTATATAGGTTCAAGATATCGTATAGCTCCCATACAATAGTACCCCCGATATTGTTTATTTTGTAGATTTTAGCCACGTTTTTCAATGGAATTGGAGTTCCCATTGAGTACTTCACCCCATGAAGGAGAATTGTTTATATAGGTCCACGGTATTTTGATAATTTTAGTCACATTGTTCAACGGCATTGTCTGAAATTATACACAATAAGTTATCTGCGAATACTTTACCCCATGAAAGAGAATTTTTTATATAGGTCCAAGATATCTCCGATATTGGGTGTTTTGATGATTTTAGCCTCATTTTCAATGGAATAGTATAAAAATCCACACAAGTTCCTGTTTAGTTCTCGAAGAACGTTTTATTTTAAGCCAGTCTTTGAGGATGAAAACCCCCAGAATAACCGGCTGAAAAATGTTGGCAAAATTTTCACAATCTTTCCCTGACAATTTCTTGTAATGAAATAAATTACAAATTTGTGAGGATCATCTTCTGCCAGTATTATAGCATAACAAGCCGCGATATTGTCGATCTTCATACATGTTCTTGACGTCGAAAAATCATACTTAGAAACAAAATTCAACCATTATATAATCAGACCTTACATGATTTATGAGTCTAATATTTTAGTCTTCTGTTTTAGATTATATTTTTCCTTGACTTTTATACCTTCTAAAAGGCGTGAAAATGACAAAATATTTGCAGCTGTACGCTCATATTGAAGGCGGAACTATAAAATTTTAATTTAACCACACTCAAGAATACCAATATAGTTCTTCTTATAATATAATTTCTACGTTTTTAAGCGTCTATGCACAAAAAAAGGTAAATAAAATGTATCTCCCTATGATATGGAATAAATAGCTATTTTTAAGCCATTCAATAATACCGGGTGTTTCAGATATTTTTAAATTCCAATTGACCGTTAAAAGTAAACAATTGTTATAACATGGCAACTCTTAGCTTTTCATCCTTTTTCCAGTAAAATTCGCTCGTTTTGCAATTTCAACCCTGATTTGGTAACACATGTTCTTTTGCGCAAAAAACAATAACAAAAAAGCCCCCCAAATTTGGAGCATAAAGGAATTGTAAAAATAAATAGCTAACGCCGCCGTCTGTGTTCCTTAAAACAATCTTAAATAAATCGTGGAGTTAAAAGTCGTAATAAAAGCGGAATTGTGATTAAATTTAAAAGAAAAATACTTATCGAGTTTTCGTTTAGTGTCGGGTATTCGAAAAAAATTGTGATTGAATCAAATATTTGTGTGCAATTAATATAGTGTGACGTTGTAGATCCTTGGAAAGTATATGAGTGTCAATGGTGCAAGTGTTTGCTATTGAATTAATATTTAGTTAGAAGGTAAGTTTGTTTTGTCCATTAGCATCCTTTGAAAGCAGCAGCGGGCTTAGAAAAAGTTATAAAAATAAGTTTCTAATTAATTGCATTAAGTTCTAAATAAAAATTAAGCGTGCTTTATGTGTAAGTGTGTGTGTGCGTGTGTGTTATTCGGCATCTTTGCTCTGATGTGGATGACCTTATTATCCTGCTTGTTGTTGCTTCATCAACAACATCGATGTGAATTCGGTCAAGGCCACCATAATAAATCGCGTTAACATCGGTTTTCGTCATAATTTAAGCGTGAAATACATCGTCTATCACCGATAAATGTATGCAGATTGGCAGAAATAACGAATTGGATTTGAAATCATGAATTTGGTAAGTAAATATGATTTCTTGTAGTTGGAAAAATTTTAAATGTAGCATAAATATTGGACACATTTTCAGGTAAATCTATCAAATTAAAAGTTGTTTTGAAAGCATTTAAATTATAAATACCGGTTAAATGAGAAAATTATATCGAAAAACTTAAAAAAGATCCCGCTCTGTTATATTGAGTTGAGCAGAACGATAATTGGAGTAAGAAATATAAATTACTGAGCATACTTTTAGGCGAAGATGAATATTAAATAAGTAATTGTTGGTATTTTCTGGTTTTAAGCAATACAATATCTATTATTACTTTTAATTTTTATACCCTCCACCATAGTTTGTCATTCCGTTTGTAAGAACTCGAAATATACATTTTAGACCCCACAAGGTATATATATTCTTGATCAGCATAAAATTCTATGTCGATTTAGCGATGTCCGTCCGTCTGTCTTTCTGTGGAAATCACTATAGCTTCCGAACGAAATGATGAAGGTTGGTAAAACTGTATTCAAATTTATATTATGTCTGCAGGACTTTTGATATTGAAAATGGGACATGTAGGTCCACGTTTTGGTATAGCCAATATATAATGGTACCACAGTATTTTCGGTACTTTGATGATTTTAGCGACATTATTCACCCAAATTGTTTCAAATTTGGTATTTGAAGTTCGTAATGGATACTACAGCCTAAGACAGAAAATTGTCCGTGCAGGTCCACATCTTCGTATAGCCCCCATATAATAGTACCTCCATATATTCGACATTTGGAAGATTTTAGCGACATTATTCACCGAATTTTTTTCAAGTTTCGCATTTGAATATTGTAATGGCTTATGACAAATGTTGCCTATGCAGGTCCAAGTCGTCGTATAGACCCTAATAGAACGGATACATTCGGCATTGCTATGTGTCACCTATCGGGGTAAATCGGATGATAGTTCATGGTTCATAGGTTTGGGAATGAGGAGATTATTGAATAGCTTCACCCTAATATTCCACCACACCACACATGAAACGTATTCAAATACACCTTGTGAGGTGCCATAAGTTGCACACTCGAAAACCGCAACGTGCAATAGAGAATATTGATACTCGACAGAAGAACACTTTCATACATTAGCCGGCAGGTCGCGCGATATGCCTCTGTCCATTAATATTTCAGTTTGTTGTGCCTTTCCTCGTGTATTTCGTGTGCTCTGTTTGACTATTTTGTATTGTGCTCTGTTTTCTGTTTGAAATTTTACTCATAGTTTTGCTTCCTTTGGCTGGCTTTTTTGTGGGGTCCCATACCGACCGCAGTGGATGTCTGTCCGTGTGTGTATGTGTGTGCATCAAGGGGGGGTGTCTGTGATTTGCGCAAAAGTGTTACGCTGCTATTGCTGCCGGTGCTAGCCCCAAGATACCGATTGGGGTAACAGCTAGCCCGTCAGTTCAGCATTGTTGAGTTCTAAGAACGAACGTGTATATTTTCTTCCCTCGTGTTTTCGGTGTGAATTTTCCAAACGACCAAAAAGAAAGAGAACGAAACGAAAGGCAAAGATAAACGTCGCGTCGCGTTGTTTTCTTTTGTTTTTTCCATCTCCTGAAATTCAGAATTTCTTTTTCTGAAATCCATACAAAAATATATGAAATACGTAATAGCTTGAATATAAATTTGGCGGTAACAAGCAAAAAAAGTGGAAAAAATTGAAAATAAAATCGAAAACAAAACGCTCAAGCGTTTTGTGGGCTTATGTCCAAATCACTTGTGGCCATAAATGTTTCAAAAAAAGTCAATAATATTTCAAAAAAATAAAATGAAATAAAATAGTATCGAAAAAATAAATTTTATGGAGTATCGAAAAAAAAATTCTAAAAATCGTTTTCGAAGAGCGAAATAAATCAAAGTAATTTTTCGGATTCCCGCTGAAATAGTTTTCATTGTTGGCAAAATTGTGGCATAGTAGCCGGTAATTTAAAACCGTTTTGTATATTTACTACTGCTCCTAATTGGATTGACGTTGTGCTGTGCCCGTGTGTTGTTAACACATTTCACCAGTTGTCCATCCCAACGTCAACAACGTCATTTAAAAAAAAAGTGGAACTGAGCCAGAAAAGCGACATCACAACGTCAATTGTCAGCCCTGGCCGGGCTTAATGTTTGTGTGTAAAAGTGAAGCAGACTTCCATTGACTTCCTCAGAAAAAAAGTGGGGAGTCCGTTTCATTTGTTTATTGCCAACTTTGTGCGTTTTTTTTTTGCCCAATCTCCAGTTACCGCCTACCTCACTTTATCTTCAGTTCGTGGAAAATAAAATCAATATCCAATTCTTTAAACCTGGCTATATGCCATTACTTTTCGTTTCCACCTACCGCAAATCCTCAGTGTCGCGTGTACCTAGTTTTGTGTATCGACAAAGTGTTATTCGCCGTCTGACTAACGCGTTCCCGGTTTCTAAGGTGACCACAAACTATTACCTTGCGCCACGACCAGCTAACAAATACAAATCACTCGACCTACCACACCACCGACAACCATTGCCCAAAAACGCGAGGAAAGTAAATAAAACAAGAAAAATAACAAAACATAAATAAACAAAAGCCGAAAGAAGAGGCATCAACAGAAAATAGTTTTACAGGCCATTCTAATAAAAGGTTTTTTGTGTGGAGGTGGTTTTCAATTCCTGGAAAATTCGCTGGAATAAATTTCATCTGATTTTCGGCGACAATTTAACATTCTAATCCGAGCCAACTTTTGATGGACCATCCGAGTCAGCGAGACAAGTAGGCGAAACAGTACGAAACCAAAGTGTAAGTAGTTCAACTTAATTCAATGTGATATAATATAGGAAGATGACTTTTTAGAGACAAACTGAAGATAAAAACCTTCCTCATTTTAGATCCCACAAAGTATATATATTATTGATCAGCATAAAATTCTATGCCGATTTAGGGATGTCCGTCCGTCTGTGCAAATCACTCTAGCTTCCGAACGAAATTAAGTAGGTTGATAAAATTTTACTCAAATGTCTGCAGGGCCTTTGGTATTGAAAATAGGCCATGTAGCTCCACGTTTTGGTATAGCCCCCATATAATGGTACCTCCCGATATTCGGTATTTTGAAGATTTTAGCGACATTATTTACCGGGGAATTGTTACAAATTTGGTATTTGAGGTTCGTAATGGATATTAAAGCCTATGACAGAAAATTGGCTGTGCAGGTCAACGTCTTTGTATAGCCCCCATATAACGGTACCTCCCGATATTCAATATTTTGGGGATTCTAGCGACATTATTCACCGGGGAATTGTTACAAATCTGGTATTTGAGGTTCGTAATGGATATTAAAGCCTATGACAGAAAATTGGCTGTGCAGGTCCACTTCTTTGTATAGCCCCCATATAACGGTACCTCCCGATATTCAATATTTTGGGGATTCTAGCGACATTATTCACCGGGAAATTGTTTCAAATTTGGTATTTGAAGTTCGTAATGGATATTAAAGCCTATGACAGAAAATTGTCTGTGCATGTAAAAGTCTTCGTATAGCCCCCATATAGCGGTACCTCCCGATATTCGACATTTTGATGATTTTAACGACATTATTCACCGATAATTGTTCCAAGTTTCGTTAATATAACAGCTATATTCGGTATTTTTAAAATTTAAAAAAATTTTAACGGATTTTATTTTTTTGAAAATTGCAAAATTTGTCCCAAATGGTGAAGGGTATTCAAAGTTCAGCCCGGCCGAACTTACTGCATTTTTACTTGTTATATATTTTCCGGCCTTCGGTATTGGCTAAACGGCTATTTTAGTGAACACTGCATTCTGAAGCATGTATTTTGAAAATATTTCAGTTAACCATGTCAGCATCTTCGAATTTGATATATGTTCACCTTCACATTTACACATTATTATTTATTTGAGTTTTAATTAAAAAAATGCCGGCTACTATTTACCGACTTTCTATTTCATGTTTGTCCGTCTGTGGCAATCACTCTAGCCCCGGAACAAAATGAAGTAGGTTTATTAAATGTTACTCAAATGTCTTTCAATGCCGTAGAACTGTTTTTGGTATACCCCCCATATTACTATACCGATCTAAGGTATTTTTGGGCTTTAAGACATATATTTCAACTGAAAATTCTTTCAAAGAACTGTACATATCCTGCTGATTTTTAATATTTGCCGAATGAAATATTGCGATACATTCAGTTAACGAGCCATTTTTCGGCCACTACGAAGCGGGTTTCGATTAAGTCGCTTCTTTACTTTTCGAACCATTTCTGTTGATGTTGCTCGGGGTAAAGCCATTGATATTCCAAAAAGTGCAAGATCTTACACCGCAACAGAAAGAAAATAGACTCAAAAGAGCTAAAGAATTGCTTTGCTTGGCCGAAAGTGGTGAACAGCCGAATTTGGTTTTCTCCGATAAGAAAACATTCGTTGCCCAGCAGTTTGTAAACAAACAAAATTATCGTCTTTACTTGCCAAAGACGTCAGCTGAAAATGTCCAACCAGAACTCAAACGCCGGCCATTGTGACGGTGTGAGCCGCCATAACAGCCGATGGTCACTCTCCGCTCGTATTAATCGACAGTAGTATCAGAATAAATGCCGAATATCATCGCGAAAATATTCTGGAGGGTGTATTAAAGCCTTGGGCATGCAAAAATTTTGGTCGCAGACCTTGGACTTTCCAACAGGACTCACCACATCCCACATCTCAGCACGCGCCACCCAAAAATGGTTACATAATGAGGATCCTCGCTTCATTTCCAGCCCACAATGGCCACCAAAATTTCCGGATACCACTCCGTTGGACTATTGTGTTTGAAGTATTTTGGAAAGCAAGGTTGGAACTAAAAAATGCCAAAGTGCCCCATTCGCCGGGAATGGGCCAAAATACCGCAGAGCAACATTCGGGCAGCGTGTGACGGTTTCATTGGCCGTTTGAATGCCATAATTCGTGCCAAAGGTGACCGATTGCACGAATCTAAACTTGTTCTAAAATTTGATGCTATTTCCGACATTTTTGCTTTCATTCAATAAATTTAAAAAAAAAAATGTAAAAATTATGGCGTTTGACTTTTTATTAATTTTTTTTCTCAGTTTTTCTATCTTACCCTGTATGTAGATAATCGAAAATTGTCAGCGAAACCGACTGATACTTTTTGACTTGTTTGAATTATATTTTGGGGTGAAGATAGGCAACAGCATTACACGAGCTATCAATGCATCCAGAAAAAGTCACAGTTTGGCTCGGTTTATGGGCATCATTGGACCGTCCTTCTTTAAATATGCTAACCGTGAATGGTGAGCCCTACCGTGATATCATTTTTTTTGCCTAAAATGCAAGAGCTTGACTTGCACGTCATGTGGATTCAACAAGTCAGTGTCGCATTGAGAGGCAAGTTCGGCGAAGTCTTTATTTTAGGTTCGGACCGGCCTTAAGACTATTTTTGTGGGGATACAGACGAATCCGCTTCAATTGGCGCATTGGAAGACCATATTGAAACATTTTTGTGTTAAATAATGTTTGAAATGTTGGAAATAATAATTGAACTAATCGTAAACGCCTGAAGTAACCTTTCTATGTAACCTTTCATCAACAATATTCCGGGTGAATGGAAATTTCGTCAGTTTTCGCACTAAACGTATGGTTCAATTAACTGTTAGATATTATGTCATCATCATAGAAAATTATGAACTTTTGACCTGGACTTTAAGTTTGGACAAAACTCCGCCTAGATCAGTCCACAATAGTAAATTGCGAAGGGACATTTTTTTGTCCATAATATAAATATTATGGAAATATCTCTTTGATTTATAGGCTTCCATTTTTGACCCTAGAACTGACATCTGCTAAATTTCTCGAGGATCGGGTCATAAAACATGGTGATTCTAGAACCAATATTTCGGGATGTTACAAATTCCTGTGGAAAATAAAATTCTCTGAAAAATCTATTCATGATGGAATATGGTATAGATTGGATCGAAGACCACCCAAAAGTTTTCCAAAAATAAAACACATATTCGTTTCTGAAAATTGCCTTATGTACAATATATATTTTTAGACTATATTAGACACAAATGTATCTACCAAGCGACTTTGTATCCACAGCATACATTCTATTCGAAATATGTTTTTTTTCTAATTTCCTGAACAACTCATAATTTATTTATTGGAAACAAAAGCACTTAGCAGAATGAACCGCACTTGGAAGTTTTCATTTGTTGGGTTCATGAACTGCTGTTGCTCACTCTCCCTCTAGCGGCTGCGAAGACATGGTATTCTAAAGAAACTTATATTTTCAATGTTACCTCATTTTTATGGAATACTAACTATCCGATTGATGCCTTCAACCAGAAGAGAGAAAAGAAAAAAACACACACGACTGTGTACTAAAAACGTGGCTATTAAATACAAATGTCAAATATTGACGTTTAAGGGTCAATGCTTGTACAAACTATGAGCGCCAAGAAATGTGGGTGAAAAAAACCCAAACAAAAAATGTAGCATGCGTTAAAGAATTGTTCGATATTTTTATGTTCAAAATGATTTTTAGTCACTGAGTTTGTTTTTGTGAATGTCGATGGTGTCAAACTCAATTGAGTTCGCTGAACCAATTATGAGGGCGAACCCTCCCAATTTATTCATTTTATTAATTTTTATAAATCTTTATAATTCCCTCATATTATCCTCTAAATACCTATACTAAATCAATTCGCAATTTTATTTTTACGATTTTTACTCACGAAAGTCAAACAGGTGTATTTGTTTGATAAGAACCAAAACAGAAAATAAACAATTCCAAGTTATGACCTTTGCTAACAAATCTCCTTGACGCTTCCTTGGCAAACAACTAGAAAGCGATTAACCCAATTAATTTTCGAAAATTTGTAGTCATCAATAAAAGAAGCTTAAAAATGTATTGCTTCGCATGATACGCACAATTTACAACACGCAACCTATCGTAACTAAGTTGTGGAAGAAAGTTAACAAATAAATTATTGTTATAGGTTTGTCTGATTCTTTTAGAAAAAAGAGGTAAAAAGTAGCAGTCGGTTTAGCCGACAGATGTATACCCTTAGCCAATATTCGATTATTTAAATATATTTTAACTTGTATTATGATTATTCAAATTGTTGACCCTCTATGGGGTATATTCCAAAGGAATGGGTCAATATTGTCCATTTCGTATCGGTCCTAAAAGATATGATACAGATATTCTGAAGTGCCAAGTTTGGACTATATTGGTTATTTCCTTCACTTTATATTTCATATTGTGATCATTTTTAGAAAATGTTAAAATGCTCTTGAGCTACCAAACGGAAGTATTCAATTTTTATACCCTCCACCAAAAAAGGTATGGAGGGTATATTAAGTTCGTCATTCCGTTTGTAACTCATCGAAATAATCATTTTAGACCCAACAAAGTATATATATTCTTGATCAGCGTAAAATTCTAAGACGATTTAGCCCTGTCCGTCCCACCGTCTGTCCGTCTGTTGTAATCACGCTACAGTCTAAACGAATTAAGATAGGAAGCTAAAACTTTGCACAGATCTCTCTTTTGTCTGCACTTGACCTGCCAAGTTCGAAGATGGGCTATATCGGTCCACGATATCGTATAGCCCCCATATAACGGTACCCCCGATATTCGGTATTTTGATGATGTTAGCCACATTTTCAATGGAATTGTCTGAAAATCCACACAAGTAGTTCCTTGTGGGTACTTTATACCTCGGCAGAGAATTATCTATATAGGTCCACAATATCGTATAGCCTCCATATAACGGTACCCCCCGGTATTCGGCATTTTGATGATTTTAGCCATATTTTTCAATGGAATTGTCTTAAAATCCACACAAGTAGTTCCTTGCGAGTAATTTACCCCCTGAGAGAGAATTTTTTATACAGGTCCACGATATCGTACATCCCCCATATAACGGTACCCCCCGATATTCGGTATTTTGATGATTTTACCCACATTTTTCAACGGAATTGTCTAAAAATCCACACAAGGAGTACCTTGTGGGTACTTTATACCTCGGCAGAGAATTATCTATATAGGTCCACAATATCGTACAGCCCCCATATAACGGTACCCCCCGATATTCGGTATTTTGATGATTTTACCCACATTTTTCAACGGAATTGTCTGAAAATCCACATAAGGAGTTCCTTGTGGGCATTTTACCTCCTCAAAAAGAATTGTCTATATATGTCCACGATATCGTATATCCCCCATATAACGGTACCCCCCGATATTCGGTATTTTGATGATTTTACCCACATTTTTCAACGGAATTGTCTAAAATTCCACACCAGGAGTTCCTTGTGGGTACTTTATACCTCGGCAGAGAATTATCTGTATAGGTCCACAATATCATATAGCCCCCATATAACGGTACCCCCCGATATTCAGTATTTTGATGATTTTACCCACATTTTTCAACGAAATTGTCTGAAAATCCACACAAGGAGTTCCTTGTGGGTACTTTATACCTCGGCAGAGAATTATCTATATAGGTCCACAATATCGTATAGCCCCCATATAACGGTATTTTGATGATTTTAGCCACTTTTTCCAATGGAATTATCTGAAAATCCATACAAGGAGTTCCTTGTGAGTACTTTACACGCAGACATAGATTTGTCTTTATAGGTCTACAATATCGTATATCCCCCCATATATCGGCACCTTCCTATATTAGATATTTTAAAGATTTTAAAAGAATTTTTATTGGATTTAATTTTTTTGAAAATTTTCTAATTCGTTCCAAATGGTGGAGGGTATTCAAAGTTCGGCCCGGCCGAACTTACTGCTTTTTTACTTGTTAAAATTCATCTACTACAGATAAAAATATTGGTATGGGCAAAATTCTATGTAAATCGAACATTTATATTAAATTGTATGTGAAATTATAAATTCCATATTCATCTCAGGTTTCTGGTTGATAAAAGTATTGAAAATTGTGACCCTTTGTGGGTGAGGTACCAGAAGAGGTTCGCAGATATGTAGGGTGAGATAAAAAACTGCAACAAAGTCAAACGCCATAATTTTTACATCTTTTTTTAACTTTTATTGAATGAAAGCAAAAAATGTCGGAAATAGCATCAAATTTTAGAATAAATTTAGATTTGTTCGAATTAGTCACCTTTGGCACGAATCATGGCCTTCAAACGGCCAATGAAACCGTCACACGCTGCCCGAATGTTGCTCTGCGGTATTTTAGCCCATTTCCGGCGAAGCGCTTGCTTGAGGTGATGGCCACTTTGGTTTTTTTTTAATGCCAACCTTGCTTTCCAAAATACTCCAGACACAATAGTCCAACGGATTGGTTTCCGGAAATTTTGATCGCCAATTTGCGCTGGAAATGGAGCGAGGAACCTCATTTGTAACCATTCTTGTGTGGCGCGTGCTGAGTGCGATGATCCTGAGTATGTTGGAATGTTTGCGTGTCCAAGCTATTATTATTTTCGCAATATTTCGCATTTATTCTGATGGCTGTTATGGCGGCCCACACCATCACCATGGCCAGCGCTTAAGTTCTGGTGGCCAACCGAAGGTGCAAATTTTCAGCTGACCTCTTTGGCGAGTAAACACGATCGTTTTGTTTGTTTACAAACTGGTGGACAACGAATGTTTTCTCATCGGAGAAACCCAAATTTGGCAGTCCAGCACTTTTGGCCAAGCGAAGCAACTCTTTAACTTTTGCCGAATGGAATATTGCGAGCCACTATCACGCATGAATTCCATCAAGAATAACTTTTTTTGTTTGATTTCTCTTTCGAGACGAGCTTAATGATCTGAAATTCGCAGTGAAAAGGAAAGCCAGATAGACACTATCACACACTCACCACTATGCGACCCGTTTCGCCGTTGGTTAAGCGGCTCATCAGGCATATTTGGTGTGGATGATGGCTTACAAGGGCCGTTCTCTGGAAAGTAGTATATATTTCGAACTTATTGCAAATTAGCATATGCGAATTATACACTAGAAACTCTCCAGGTTCGACTCAAGTTCTATTGGCAGATCTTTTTCACAGCAAAGTTTTTTTTTTTATGAGCGTTTTATGGAAATTAAAAATTTGGATCCTTTGTTGGGTAGGTACCATAAGGAGTGTACCAATATTTCCTATCTTCTTGGCAGATCTTGTGTTAGTACAAAAAATAGGATGTGTTAAATATATATGCATATTTCGGATTTTATGATCGTTTTCGTTATTCAAAACTTTGAACCTTTGTGAGGAGGTACCAGAAGAGATGGTCCGATCTCTACCATCTTTATAACGGCTCCCGTGTTGACAAAAAAATTGAAATGTGCCAAGTCTGAATGTAATCTTGTGTTAATTCCGGGTTTTATGAGTTTCATAAATTTTCAACATTTTAACCCCTTGGGGGGGGGGGGGTGTACCAGAGGGAGTGGACCGAGATATCCCATCATCACAGCAGATCTTGTATTAGTAGAAATAATGGGATGTGTGAAATATGATGAGAACCGGATGCCAATTTCGGATTGTAGAATCGTTTTGCTTATTCAAAACTTTGACCCTTTGTGGGGAGGTACAAGAAGGAATTGTCCGATAACTATCTGCTTTATAACAGATCTTGATAAAAATATTGAGATGTGCTAAGTCTAAGTGGAATCTGGGGTTAATTTCGCGTTTCATGAGCTTCATGGATATTAAAATGTTGACCCTTTGTGGGGGAGCTACCAGAAGGAGTGGACCGACATGTCCCATCTTCACAGCAGATCTTGTGTTAGCGGGAATAATGGGATGTGGGAAATATGAAGAGAACCGGATGCCTATTTCGGATTTTATGATCGTTTTGGTTATTCAAAACTTTGACCCTCTGTGGGGGAGGAACCAGAAGGCATGGTCCGATATCTATCTTCTTTGTAAAAGATCTTGTGCTGATAGAAATATTGAGATGTGCTAAGTTTGAATGGAATCAGATGTTAATTTCGCGTTTTATGAGCTTCATGGATATTCAAAATTTTGACCCTTTGTGGGGGATGTACCAGATGGAGTGGACCGATGTTGTCCATTTTCGCACCTGAACTAGCACTGATGCAAATATTTGGATTTGCAAAGTTGGAGCAAAATCGAATTATCCTTTCTCAGTAAAATATTTTTTTTTTTTGAAAAATGTCGACCTTTTGTGTGGGAGGTACCAGAAGGAGTGAACCGATATTGGCCATCTCCGAACTCGATCTAAGTTTGATAATAATATTACGATGTACCAAGTTTGGACCAAATCGAATACTCCCTTCGAGATCGAATACTCCCATCAGCCAGCAGACAGAGTGATGGATGGAGGGGCGAACATTGCTAGATTGACTCCAAATGTCCTGAAACGGATTTGGTCCAAAGAGACCTAGGGTGTAAAACCGTTATTTCGATGAGGCACGTTTTGGCCGTATCAAATGATATATACCCTCTGTAGCCATATGGCAGAATAGGAAAACTCAATTGATTTGTTTGTGGGATAGGTTGCAATGGTTGAGCATAGGGTTTCCGTAGCAATACACATTGTTGTCTATAGTTATTTTATTTAACTAATAGGACAGAAGTCTTCAAATATTACACCTTTTTATACAAATATAATGCCAATTTACTCGTCTACTACTTTGTGGTTAGAAGCTTGTGTGATCTATAAAATTGTACATTTTCATTCCGTGGGCATATGTTTACACTTTTGTGTGTATTAAATGATGCTGTTCAGAAGCGTGATTCTGTCTTTAATGATGCACAACACATGGCAAATTGACCCACATTATGGTGGCCAATTTATTTACCTTTTTCTTCATTTGTTTATGTTTATCAAGTCTCTTGTAGTCGTTGTGTTTTTTATTTTTCTTGATATACAATTTGTGGTTTGTATTTAGTTTTTGGCACATTGTTGGCACATCTTTTTATTGGATTGTGGCTGCAACGAATTAAGTGGCGCTACAGTGTGAGGTTGATATAGATACTTTAGGATTGCTTTTTTCGACTGCTAATTTTTGGTACCGAAAAGTACTACAGTAATTTTGTATTGGACATAGATGAAACACTGATTGTGCACATGGAAGTTATCTAAATACGGCTATATTTCATATCACAAAGTTTCAAATACATGATACTGCGCACAATATCATATGTTATATAATTTTTAAAGTACTATTTTCCGAAAATCATACAGGGTCTCACATATTTACCCCAGGGTTTGTCATCATTAAAAATATCAATAACTCAATAAGTTTCCTACACCTTTAAAAACCTTTTAGTATTTTTCGTACCCTTAAAGTACGAAGTTTCAAAATTACCACATAATCCCTCTCCTTCTTACCAAGTGTACCCCCAAACCTCTATGTCTTATGGATCGATCATTAAAAATCTTGTATCATATTTTGCCGTATAGTATATTTCGTATCCTCAGCATATGCTAACAAAAATATGTATATATACGACCCATATGTGACCCACAGATATGGTTTGACTTAAGTTTGCTAAGGTTGAACTAAATCGTGGACTCAGCTCAATCTATATGTCATTTTGTGATTTTCGACCAGATGGATTGAACCACTTTAGTCTATTCTCACACAGGATATGTTATGAGCAGATATTGTTAGATGTGCGAAGTTTTCAGAAAATTTGGCACTTAGTTCTCCATTTATGAAAACTATTTATTTTCAAAATATTGACCTTTTGTGGGAGAAATATTTAATCCCATTATTATATGGTTGTTTTCAAAATTTTGTGGGGAGATACACGTTTTAGATTTAAGCGACATTATTCACAGGAAATGTTTCAAATTTGTATTTGAAGTCCATAGTAGATTCTACAGAAAATTGTCCGTGCAGATTCACTTCTTCGTATAGCACTCATATAACGGTAACTTCCGATATTCGGTATTTCGTATTTAAAATTCGGAACCGTTACTACAGCCTACGACAAAAAAATACTTAGGCAGCACTATGTTTTTGTATAGCTTCCACATAAAAATGTTTTCATTTGAGCGGTATTTTTAGGCGTTTTTTTTTTGTTGAAAAATTACAAGTTCCTCCCTTATAGAGTAGGGTATACAGGGCGAAATAAAAAACCTGCAACAAAGTCAAAAGCCATAATTTTTAAATTTTTTTAAAATTTTATTGAATGAAAGCAAAAATGTCGAAAATGGCATCAAATTCTAAATTAAGTTTGGATTCGTTCCAATTGGTCACCTTTGGCACGAATTATGGCCTTCAAACGGCCATAATTCTGATGTCACGGTCGATTATGACGGTCGCTATTATGACGGCCCGCACCATCACCATGGCCTTGAGTACTGGTGGCCAACTGAAGGTGCACATTTTCATTTGACCTCTATGGAAAGTCAACACGTTCATTTGTTTAAAAACTGCTGGACAACGAACGTTTTCTCATCGGAGTAAAATAAATTCGGCTTTCGGCCAAGCGAAGCACCTCTTTAGCTCTTTTGAGTCTATATTCCGTCTGTAGCGGTGTATGTTCCTGCACTTTTTGGAATTTCAATGGCTTTACCCCAAGCTCATTTCTTCAATATTTGCCGAATGGAATATTGCGATATGTTAAGCTCACGAGCCATTCGGCCACTGTGACGCGGGTTTCGATCATGTCGCTTCTTAATTTTCGAACCATTTCTGCTGATGTTGCGGTTTTCTTCCATCCACTTCCTTGATGACAAGCTAAGCTACCAGTATCACGGTAACGAGCGATGGTACGAGACACAAAAGATTTATTCACATTTAAATGCTGCAGTGCTCCAACGATAGCCACTTATGGTTTTCCAGCCAAATAAAAAAAAATCACACTATCACGCTTGAATTCCATCACGAATAAAATTTTTTTGGAAAATCCTCATCAAACTGCTTTTGTACGCTTTTAAACAATATAATGAGCTGTCACTGGAATAATTTTAACAGCTGTCGGACGAGTGACTTAGAAATGACAGCAGTCTGAGGTTGGTTGCAGTTTTTACATCTCACCTTGAAGGGTATATAAATTTTTAAAATTCCACTTGGAACTGGATATATAGCATCAGAATCGGAGGTACCTCCAGAAAATTCAGTTTTTGAATGCACCTAAATATTGATCGATTTTCGACCGATTTCGTTTAATTGATGCACCAAACACAATATGTATGTTCGATTCCAATGTAATTTGGAATAAGTGACGGAATTTGGTACATAAATAAATTTGTCAAATTATATTGAAATCGGTTTTGATTTGGATAAAGCCTCCACATAAATTTTCGTCCGATTTTATGTAATTGATGCACTAAACACGATATGTATGTTCGATTCCAATGAAATTTGGTATGGGTGACGGGATTTGATCTGGAAACAAATTTGCCAAATTATATTGAAATCAGTCCAGATTTGGATATAGCTCCCAAATATATTTTCGGTCGATTTCATGTATATGATGCACCAAACTCGCTATGTATCTCCAATTTCAAAGAAATTTGGAAAGTGTAACGGAATTCGGAACAAAAAAAAAAAGCAAAATTATATTAAAATCGGTTCAGATGTAGATATACCTCCCACATACATTTTCGTCCGCTTTCATGTATTTGATGCACAAAACACGCTATGTATCTCCAATCCAAATTCCTATCCTATATTTACTCGAATACTAACTCTAGGTCTGGCATAAAGATAAGATAGAACGGACAATTTCTAATAGTACCTCCGCCACAACGGGTCACATTTATGAAAATATGAATACGAATTCAAGATCTGCTTTGAAAATGGTATATAGCGTACCATCCTCAAGTATTCAATATTTTGAATACTTATGAGGCTTATGACATGTCGATTTTCTTAAAACTTAATATAAATCAATATTTTTCCCAACTACACATATATAAGATATATTGGTTCCCTCCTTTCGGTACCTTCCCCACAAAAGATTAATATCTTGCATAATTGTAACTCTTATAACAATTGGATTGAGTGTAAAGATAGATAGAATCCAAAAATGTCGACCTCGTCTCATAGACTCCATTTTTGACTCGAGAACCTTGGTTAAAATTTAACAAAACGTAATATTTGTATCAGACTTAGCTGGATAATAGCGGCCTATGCCTTCCTCTCTCTGCGAGTAGAAATTCCGATCTATCACATCTTGCATAAATTGAGCAAAGAATCAACGATTTCAGGTTACCAAAACTCCTGAGAGGATGTGTAGAATTTAGTCAAAATCGCTCATTGGAGGATAGGTTTTTCAATGTCATGCTTTAAGCATTGTTTCATTATGTTACAAACATATCCTCGAAACCGAACATACGTTATGATCTCTTAGCTATTCATGTATGTCTATGCTCAATAGAATTCCGCATCAGAATTCTACGAAAATACATCTTTATGATTCTTCTTTTCCAGTGGCTTGATTAACTCATTGCAAATTTCACTAGCCATGAGAATTCAAAAGCGTGTTCAAGTCAATAGAATAAGAGAAGATCTTTTTGCATGTTGCCGCACAACAACAACAAACAAAAACATATTAACAGGCATACGAATGGTCAGCGGACAGACATTCATATGAATGGATGGATGGACGGACCAATGGATGGCCGGTCCATTTCTAATGCCAGCATTATTTGCTTCAAACACAAGCCTTGCAGTGGCGTTATTGTTCGCTTTGTATTCGGCCGGTTGTGGTCTCTTTAGAATATTTATAGAATTTTTGAACAGAGACAATGTCGTCAGAGTTTATTTTCATTTCGTAGATTTCCGTTTGCTCTGCTCGCCAACAAACAACTGGCATCACTTTAATCATACATTTGAACTTATGTCGGAACGGAGCAGAGCCGAACAGAACAGCAGATAAATATTATGACCATGGAATAGAAAATTATGTTTATTCGCATATTATTGTGAATGAGAAAATTTTGCACGAAGGTCATGCCTATATAGATATGTACGTATAAAAGATGTACGCAAACCGTAGAGATGCTGCTCCAAATAAATCACGTTTCATTGTGTTTACGTTGAAGAATTTCCAAATGTCTATTTGGAGAGCATAAAATATTAGCTTTCGAATGGGCTGTATATCTAACAAGTAGGTATATATTTGTGAATTAAAAAATAAATATTTACTCGGTGAAATGATGGAAACCTCATGAGCCGAATAATCCTTTACATGGTAATGCAAACAAACTACATTATGTATTGCCAGTGGGTTAGAAAAATATGGTTTATATCCTATAAAAATATAAAACAAAACTAGTAAGGAAAGGTCGAAAGTCGGGCGAGCCAACTATATGATACCCTACACCACTACTCATTTTTAGTAGAGCTCCCGTAACAAAACAGTTTATATTGGGAATTTATGTAAAGTAGACCATACCAACTCTGAACCGAATAATGGGAGCTGTAGCTATATATGAACCGAATTTCACCAAAATTTGAAGTACTTACTTCTTAAATTTCGTCGGAAGTGCCAAAATTCAGTCCATTTGGGCTGATATAAGCCATAAAAAACCAAGTGGTCTCACAGGAGGACATCAATATTTTGTTAAGGGCGTGGGTTACTTAAAGTATATTTTGTCAAGTACTAAATCACACAAAAGACTTAGATTTTAGATTAGGATTTTTTAAAGGATACTTTTTTAAGGAATATGTCCCACAAGGGACTCATAGGAAGATATCAACGACATTTTGAAGAAATATTTTATCAAGACGTCGATTTTTTACAGGTTATTTTTTTAAGGACTAAGTCTCACAAGAGACAGAGACTACAAGGACTACTTGAAGAAATATTCTATAAAGGGCGTGGATTTTTAAAGTATATAATTTCAAGGACTTAGTCACACAAGAGACTCACAGGAGGATATCAACGACACTTTGAAGAAATATTTAATTAAAGGTGTGGATTTTTCAACAGATATATTTTTAAGGACTAAGTCTCACAAGAGACTGATAGGAGGATCTCAAGGAAATTTTGAAGAAGTATTTAATTGAGGCCGTGGATCTTATAAAGGATATTTTTCAAAAAAAAAAAAAAAAAATGGATGTCTTAAAGTTTCAATTCCCACAAGAGACCAAGTGGTCTCCCAGGAGATTTTTCAAGCACATTTTAAAGAAATATTTTATTAGGGGCGTGGATTTCTTAAAGCAGGTCTTAAAGGACCAAGTCCCACAAGAAACCAAGAAGATTTTTCACAACACATTTTTCAAGGACATTTTGAAAAAAAAAAATATTTTATTAAGGACGGGGATTTATTTAAAGGATATTTTTTCAAGGACATTTTTAAAAAAAGTTGAAATCGATTGACTTACCGGTGGTTCGCCATCATCATTCTGCCCTCTGGGTGTGCTGGATGGATTCGAGTCAACATCACATTTCAGTGAAATCTCAATGCCATCCCGCTGGCGAAAGCCGAAACCAGGGGTGCTTGATATGGCGAAGGAGGGGTATCTGTAAAAAACGAAAGAATACAATTATTTAGAGAAAAAACAATAATTTTTAATTTAAAATCTAAGTGAATATATATGAAACAACATTATCCATTTCAAAATTTGAAATATTGGCTTCTGTTCATTTGGGCTGATATTAGTGCACAATTAACCTGAAATCGGATTAAGTCAAACGCCATATTTTTTACATTTTTTTTAATTTTATAGAATGAAAGCAAAAAATCTCGTTATAGCATCAAATTTTATAATAAGTTTAGATTTGTTCGAATCGGTCACCTTTGGCACGAATTACGGCCTTCAAATGGTCAATGAAACCGTCACACGCTGCCCGAATGTTGCTTTGCGGTATTTTGGCCCATTCCCGGTGAAGCGCTTGCTTGAACTGATCCATACCTTGGTATTTTTTAGTGCCAACCTTGCTTTCCAATATACTCCTGACCCAATAGTCCAACGGATTGGTATCCGGAGCTTTTGGTGGCCATTGTGTGCTGGAAATGAAGCGAGGAACATCATTTTGTAACCATTCTTGGGTGGCGCGTGCTGAGTGCGATGGTGCTGAGTTGGAATGTCGAAGGTCTGCGGCCAAAATGTTTGCGTGTCCAAGGTTTTAATACACCCTTCAGAATATTTTCGCGATAATATTCGGCATTTATTTTGTTGGCCACGGTCGATTAAAATGAGCGGAGAGCGAGCATCGGCTGTCATGGCGGCTCACACCATCACCATAGCCGGCGCTTGAGTTCTGGTGGCCAACCTAATGTGCACATTTTCAGCTGACCTCTTTGGCAAGTAAACACTGTCATTTTGTTTGTTTACAAACTGCTGGACAACGAATGCTTTATCATCGGAGAAACCCAAATTCGGCAGTTCACCACTTTCGGCCAAGCGAAGCAACTCTTTAGCTCTTTTGAGTATATTTTCTTTCTGTTAAGGTGTAAGTTCTTGGACTTTTTGGAATTTCATTTTTCAATATTTGCCGAATGGAATATTGTGATATGTTCGGCTTACGAGCCACTTTTCGTCCACTGTGACGTGGGTTTCGATCAAGTCGCATTTTTACTTTTCGAACCATTTCTGCTGATGGTGCTGTTTTCTTCCGTCCACCTCTTTGACGTCCGGTTACGCTACCAGTATCACGGTAACGAGCAATGGTACGAGACACAAAAGATTTATTCACATTTAAATGCTGCAGTGCTCTAATGATAGTCAATTGTAGTTTTCTTGCTAAATATAAAGAAATCGCACTATCACGCTTGAATTCCATCACAAATAACTTTTTTTTGGAAAATTCTCACCAAATTGCTTTTGTACGCTTGTAAGCAATATAATGAGCTGTCACTGGAAAACTTTTAACAGCTGTCGCACGAGTGAGTTAGAAAAGACAGAAGTCTGAAGTTGGTTGCCGTTTTTTCATCTCATCTTGTTTATGTGGGATGTATATCCAAATCTGAGCCGATCTTGAGAAAACTTTAGACACTTATTTCTAAGCTGTATCTAATGTCTGGTACCAATGATCGTAGTTGTGAAGTGTATATTACGCATGTAAAAGACTTAAAACCCCAAATCGCCCTAACATATATATGGAAATTGATGTACTTGCATCTAGACTTAATTCGGTCGGATGTGCCAAAATGCAGGTCATTTGGACTGATATTTGCAAAGTTGGAACAAGTTCGAATTATTCCTACTCTTTCTCTGCAGTAAAATATTTTTTTTAAATTTCGACCATTTGTGGAGAGTTACCTGAAGGAGTGGGGCGATATTGCTCATCTTCGAACTCGAGAGTTATCGTGCGCGCCAGCCAGACAGATAGACACCCCTAGATCGACTCCAACTGACCTGCAATGGATTTGGTCTAAACAGGCCTAAGGTCTAAAACCTTTATTTCGGTGAGGGTCTGAGGGTATAAAAATACTTTGGATACATTCGGACATATTTTCCAAAGTTAACATTTCCTAGTGGTGGAGGGGATCAGTATTGTGGCAGGAAAAGTTTAGAACCGACAGTGCATTTAGGGACATTAGGACGCCAGAATAGGAAGATCGTACAATTCCTGGGTATATGATAATTTTCCAGAAAAAAGTTTAATTTCATTGGCCACTATGCCTTTCAGGACAATTCTGCCGGTTTAATATTGGAATAGTTGAAAGCGAATGCATCAGAATCGTCCAGCCATTCTTTTTTCCTATTCTTATTGTAACTATAATGGTTAGCTCTCTTCGTGAAAGGGAGTAGGGTATAATATAGTCGGCCCGCCCGACTTTTGTTCTTTCATTAATGCTTTTTCCTTCCTTATTGTTTAATAATATTTTCTTAACTTTCTTTTTCTTTTCAGGTAAGTTCCTAATTTTTGCTTCCACTTAAAAGTAAGTATTTCGTAAAAAGAGTGGATCATTTCGACAAAGAGAGTATCTAAGAATAAATGAAATATTAATTTTTCAGTTAAAAGTCAACAAAGATATGTCATTTAAATTGAGAGACTGAAAATTGTTTTTGCTTAATTTTCGAAAATCAATATCAAATAATTACATTTATGAAAAGCCTTAGTAAATCAACAACGATCATTCACATTTTCTGACAATACCATTGTGCTACAGATATGCCACAGATATTAAATCCAAATCAATTCACTTTCACTTGTTTGGTTTTCTTTTTTTTTTCAATCTTCAAATTTGTAGTACCAGATCATCCATCTGTTGAAATTAAATCCAGTGGTTATTTTTGTAACCCTCTCTCCTCACCGCCTTGCATCGGTTGCAGATTATTTTATTATTTCATTGCCAGCGTTGAGAGACGTCAATGAGCTCTGGCTCTCCTTTTAACATTCCTGTGGATGTGGTTACAGAGATTTGTGTGTGGTTACAGAGATTTGTGTGTTATTTTAGTTTAGTTATGGCCAATAAAAGCCATCAAACAAACAGATAAACAACAACAGCAATCAATTGAGTTTTTGTATCTGTTAAATGTTTTGTATCAATTTTTGTGGTCAATGATTATTTACTGGAAAATATTTCGATATGCGATCGATGGAGAAATGTGGATTTACAAAGACAGTTGAGATAACTGATAGTATGTACTATTATTTGTCAAAAATATAAGTCAACTATATAAATTTGTCGATCATAGCATTTTTCACAGGCCTTTGTATTAACCTTATAGTTTTTATGATGCGATATAAATATAATATCCTACGACTACATTTGACCTATTATAAAAATATAATAAATACCAAACTATATTATCTTTTCAGGATTTAGAGATCCTGAACAACCCGATTCTGTACAGTATATCGAACCAAAGTTTTCTAAACATAATACTTTTATATAGCCTGCCTTCGTGGGGACTTGGGATTTTCTTCTCTAGATATATCCAAAACCGGCTACGCGAACCAAAGTTTTTCTAAATTTAATATTGTACTGTAATAGGTACTTAAACCTGGCCTTCGGCCGGGGTTTGAGATTTTCTACTTTAGGTATGTCCAACTCTGGCAACACGAATTAAAGTTTTTTATACTTAAAACATAATTTCAATATACTAAAGAGGATCGGGTTGACCGGGTTCAAAGACCCATTCATCGGGATCCAGGGAAGATCAAACACATATTGTAGTATTTTGGATTGCTATAGCACCAACTATAATTTGGCACACATAGACTACTAAAAGTGAGCCTTTTTTAGACTTGTGATATTTTTTGAAAAATCCCACTCCAAAAAATAGATAATTTTGATTGAAGTCTCGAATGTTAACCCCATCGCAGTTGCATAGGTATGTTCTTTAGCTTTCGTATATTGTCCACATAGGTTTAGTAGATCCAGATGTAAACCGGATCCGCGTCCTATGAAAAAAAAAACTTTTCCAGAATCAGTGTACAAATGCCTAACTGGAATACGAAAAACTGAATAATTTCCATTGGAATTATTTTTTTTTATTTTTTTTCTAAAAGTTATCATCCTACTTTACTGTGCGATATATAGGGTAAGATAAAAACTGCAACAGAGTCAAACGCCATGATTTTTAATTTTTTTCTTTTTAATTATATTGAATGAAAGTAAAAAATATCGGCAATAGCATCAAATTTTAGCAACGAATTATGGCCTTAAAACGGCCAATGATACCGTCACACGCTGCCCGAATGTTGCTCTGCTGTATTTTGACCCATTCACGGTGAAGCGCTTGCTTGAGGTGGTATTGGTATTTTTTTTGTGCCAAAATAATCCGGACACAATAGTCCAACCGATTGGTATCCGGAGATTTTGTTGGCCACTGTGTGCTGGAAATGAAGCGAGGAACCTCATTTTATAACCATTCTTGGGTGGCGCGTGCTGAGTGCTATGGTGCTGAATTCTGTTGGAATGTCCAAGTCTGCGGCCAAAATTTTTGCGTGCCCAAGCCTCCAGAATATTTTTGCGATAATAGTCGGCATTTATTATAATGCCACGGTCGATTAATACGAGCGGAGAGTGACCATCGGCTGTTATGGCGGCCCACGCCATCACCATGGCCGGCGCTTGAGTTCTGGTGGCCAACCGAAGGTGCACATTTTCAGCTGATCTCTTTGGCAAGTAAACACGATCATTTGTTTGTTTACAAACTGATGGACAACAAATGTTTTCACATCGGAGAAACCCAAATTCGGCAGTTCACCACTTTCGGCCAAGTGAAGCAACTCTTTAGCTCTTTTGAGTCTATTTTCTTTCAGTTTGGAACTTCAATGGCTTTACTCCGAGCTATTTTTTTAAAATTTGCCGAATGGGATATTTGCGATATGTTCAGCTCACCAGCCATTTTTCGGCCACTGCGACGCGGGTTTCGATCAAGTCGCTTCTTTACTTTTCGAACCATTTCTGCTGATGTTGCTGTTTTTATAGTCCACTTCCTTGACGTGGGGCTACGCTACCAGTATCACGGTAACGAGCGATGGTGCGAGACACAAAAGATTTATTCACATTTAAATGCTGGAGTGCTCTAACGACAGCCACTTGTGGTTTTCTAGCCAAATGTAAAGAAATTACACTATCCCGTTTGGATTCCATCACGAGTAATTTTTTTTTTCTGGAAAATTCTCAACAAAATGCTTTTGTACGCTTGTAATCAATATATTGAGCTGTCACTGAATAATTTTAACAGCTATCGGACGAGTTGCTTGGAAATGACAGCAGTCTGAAGGTGGTTGCAGTGTTTCATCTCACCCTGTATTATAGTGTTGTAGGGTATAATAGGATCGGCCCCGCCCGACTGTAGCCGTTGTTTACTTGTTTAAAATATATATGATACAAATACGGAATTTCCAGGAGAAGATGCCTTCAACTCTATTTGTCGTATTCCTTCAAATACTGCTAAAGGTCCCTCCTTTCTAAAATTTTTGGATAATATTTTTGATACGTAATATGGAAACGATATAATAGTATGAATATCGATAGTTTTCCGGTTTTTTGAGAAAAAAGACCAAATGGCTAGGTATATTTGGCTAGGTATATTTTCACAAACATATAAAGATGGTAAATTCATTTCAGAAAACTGAGAATTGATTAAAATTTGAGAATAATTGTCAAACTTACTTCTCAGACAACGCTGCTTATTTTTAATTAGCAAACTCTTTAATCGTGGAGATGAAGGTAGACCCAAATTACGCTACACGTCGATAAAAACCGTTGCAACACTAATAAAAAGTACCGCATTAACCCATTACTTGGTAGTAAGACTTTCTGCTGGCAAAGCTTTAACTGCATCACTTCCACATTTCAAAACTGATTCATACAACCTCATTACCTTCTTGTAGCCAAGGTGTCAATTTTCATTGAATAAACAAACATTCATTTAGAGAAATTATTTGTCATTGAAACTTTATTAAATACCAAACTCGTTTTCCAACGTCTCCGATTTCCCAGTGATTCACATGAAACTGAACTACAACTTCATACCAGATGACTTATTGATTAATAAATAAATCCTAAACTCCAACCAGCTCAGCTGATTATCCAAATAAAATGAATAAAACTTGTTGGATATCGCCTCGAAGTGCGTAGCTAAATGGATGGCGAGAAGACAAATGTTTGTAATATCATCTCATGCATCAAGTTCGGGCGACAATTTCTCGCGAACAAATTGACAATAAGTGAGACTTGTTTGACAGTAAATTGAGACATTTTTTTCTACAGACGTACATACATATGTGCATATCTTTAATTGCTGATTTGTTTGAAATGAATATCCACATATTTTGTTTAAATATGGTAGCATATTGTCATTACAATACAAACCTAGTGATATCCAACCATAAGCCCAGACTTGTATGGGAGAAGAGGAGCTAAGTGTTCAGTTGATTGGCACACAAATCCATTTGCACTATTGTTTTTTGTTGCTTACAATTGAAGACTTCAATTTCAATGATCAATAATGAATACTAAATCATACCAAACCTGGAACTAACATTACTCGATTCATTCATGTGTGTTCGTTCGTTACATGGAAGGTAGACAACAATGCAAAGCCAATGGGGGCTCTGGCGGACAACCAAATCTGTGTGTCTGTGAATCATTTTAAGGCGTGGTTTTTGGCACATAAACAGTTTCGTGTTTTGTTTTTTGAGTTGTAAATATCTGCTGTGGTATTTACAATGTCTAGTTTTGTTTTTATTATTAGAGATGTAAAATCATTCTAGAGTCTTGGAATTTTAGATCACTTCAAGATAACATTTTTGTTTCAAAATTACCGCCATCTTAAGGTGAAAAATTCTTGATGACTTCATTTACCATTCCAGCAACAATTTGGTTGCCATATGTGCCATTTTCAGCACTACTAATTATAAAAACAAAATACCGTCTACATTACCACTATCCCAAAATAATGACAACCACATACACTATGCATTACCAGTGAGCAAATAAATAATAAGTTATTAAATTTTCAAAGCAAGATAGGTTTTATTTATCATAACAAGTAATGAGGGTCCACACACACAGGGTTGAAATCACCAAAAAACGGAGATAAATTAAAAAAAATGAAATTCTTCTTTTGGTATAATTTTTTTAAACCATTACAGTACAGAAATTTCAAAGTCATACGATGTCTAGTTTTCTAATTACACAGTGCTAAAGTGAAGAAATCGTTCACTTTTTCCCAAGAAGAAGGAAAAAAATGTTTTTGGTTTTTTGAAGTGTAATAATTTATTTTTATACCCTCCACCATAGTATGGAGGGCAAATGAAGTTTGTCATTCTGACACCTCGAAGTATACATGTATTCTTGATCAGCATGTCCGTCCGTCTGTGGAAATCACTCTAGCTTTCGAACGAAATGTAGTAGGTTGATAAAATGTTACTTAAATATATATTATGTCTGCAGAACTTTTGGTATTGAAAATGGGTCATGTAGGTCCACGTTTTTGTATAGTCCCAATATAAATTTGGTATTTGAAGTTTGTAATGGATATGGCAGAAGATAGTCTGTGCAGATCCACGTCTTCTTATAGCTCCATATAACGGTACCTCCCGATATTCGGTATTTTCATGATTTTAGTAACATTATTCACAGGAATTGTTTCAAATTTGATATTTGAAGTTCGTAATGGATACTACAGCCTATGATAGAAAAGTGTATGTGGAGGTCTACGTCTTCGTATAGCCCCCATATAACGGTACCTTCCGATACTCGGTATTTAGATGATTTTATCGACATTATTCACCAGAATTGCTTCAAATTTGGTATTTGAAGTTCGCAATGGATACTACAGCCTAAGATAGAAAATTGTCTGTGCAGGTTCACGTCTTCGTATACCCCCATAGGTACCGTTACCTCCCGATATTCGGTATTTTGATGATTTTAGCGACATTCTTCACCGGAATTGCTTCAAATTTGGTATTTGATGTTCGTACAGCCTATGACAGAAAATTGTCTGTGGAGGTCCACGTCTTCATATAGCCCCCATATAACGGTACCGCCCGATATTTGGTATTTTGATGATTTTCGCGACATTTTCACCAGAATTGCTTCAATTTTGGTATTTAAAGTTCGTAATGGATACTACAGCCTATGACAGAAAATATAAATGTTGGTATATAATAGTACCTCCCTATATTCGGTATTTTGATGATGCAGGTCCACGTCGTCGTATAGACCCTAGTATAATGGCTACATTCGGTATTTTTAAGATTTTAACAGAATTTTTAACGGAATTTATTTTTTGAAAATTGCCAAATTAGTTCCAAGTGGTGGGAGAGATTTTGTCAGCTCAGAACGCAACATGTCAAGTTACTCATGATTAGATTTGAAACTCTGGCGAAAAGCTTTAAAATATATAAGTTTGATATGTGAAGGTGTTTTTGGAAATGTGTGCTACAAGTGCAGGAAATGTACGAAATAGTACAAGATTTCGAAATTTTGTATGGGGTCCGTGTTGGCGGCAGGTTTGTTATAAAGAGATCGTTTTCAAAATGTGTACTACAAGTGCGCGAAAAGAACTAGATAGTACAATTTGGTATTGGTTGAACAGAAAGAGTTTGAAATCTGAAATTTGGTATTAGGGTTGCTGTTCATGTTTAGCCTGGACATATTGAAGTGGTTTCGGGGATGTGTATTATAATTGTACGAAATTGACAAAATAGTACTATAACTTGGTATCGGTCGAACAGATAGTGTATTCATGTGTATACTGGACATTTGGAGGTGGTGAATGTGGAGGAGGTGGAAATGTGTAATATAATTCTACGAAAAGTACTGCATGGCACTATATGAGGTATTGAGTGGATTAATAGAGATTACCGATGATATATACGTCAAAAACTTAAGGGTGGTTTGGAAATATGTCCTACATTTTTAAGAAAAGTACAAAATTTGATATTGGGTGAAGGAATTGAGCTGAAATCCTGAAATTGGATATAGATGTCATTGTTTGTGTCTGTGGTTGAGAGAAGGAGCTGCTTTTGGATATACGTACTAAAATTGTATTAAATGGTACTAAATTTGGTAATAGGGTAAATTAAAGAGCTGAAATCCTGAAATTTGATATTATGATCACTGTTGGTATCTGAGGTTGAAATGTGGAGATTGTTTTGAAAATGCGCACGATAATTCTTCGAAAAGTACTAAATGTTACTATGTCTGGCATTTAACGGGATATAACTGGAATCCCGAAATTTAATATGGAGGTCTCTCTTGATGTCTGGAATTGAGATATGTAAGTGGGCGTGGAAGTGTGTATTATAATTGAACAAGATGTACCTAATGGTACAAAATTTGGTTTTGGTTAAAGGGTCTTAGATTCTAGAATTTGCTATTTAGATACAATTCTGAAATCTGGTATTTAGATTACTGATGGTATCTGTGTTTGAGGTTTTGCGATGGTGTGAAAATCCGTCCTATATTTGTACGAAAAATACCAAATATTGGGTGAAGTGGTAAGGCTGAAATCCTTAAATTTGATATTAAAGTCTCTGTTAATATCTGGTGTTGAGATCTTGATCTTGGTTTGGAAATGCGTCCTGTAATTGTTCGAAATGTACAAATTCGTTCTAAATTTGGTATTGGGTGAAGGGATGGGGCTGGAATCCTCAAATTTGATATTGAGGTCTCTGTTGGTATCAGGAATTGAGATATGGAGGGGTTCTTGGAAGTGTGGATTTTAATTGTACGAAAAGTACTTAAAGGTGCAAAATTTGGTTTTGGTTGAAGGGATAGAAATTAAATTTTAAAATTCGATGTTTAGATAACTGTTGGTAATAATATGGTCTGGAAATTCGTACTATTGTTGTTCGAAAAGTACCAAATTAAAATAAATTTGATATAGGGTAAGGGGATAGATCTGAAATTCTGGCAATTATTGTGATTGGACACTCTTTGAATTTCAAATCACATTTTTTTCAGAGCAATCTCAGTTTTGAGATGGGCTTGCAGGCCGACATTATATAGGCCATTCCTTGCATAAATTCCTACAAATCCTCTGTGATCATCAGGCTGAGAATATAAACATTAACTTGAATTTTTAATATGTATATTTAACTATTTACGTAGTATGCTCTAAAATCTGTGTGGCATTCACATTGTTTGTGTGAAATTATAATTATGGCTTAGTTATTACAGCCCACCGACACCATGAATATTGGCAAGAATTGATTACCAGTTGTGAATTATGTTCGACTGCAGAAAATCTGGGTTAAAATTAACATTAATTGCATAATTATTTTTAGCAATAAGTCAAAACTATTTGTTAACAAACATTTTTTAATACCAACACTCATTGAATTCGAAAAAAACGTGATAAGTTTTAACATTTTGTCATTATTTTATGGTCAAGTCTTTGAATGATGTTCGACGTTTACATACTTATGGATGATTGGGCTGTAACTCTACGTACCGAGTTCGATTGCTAGTAATTGGGTGTGTGTGCGTGCATGTTTGAGCATAGCATTTTTAATTACAAAATACCTTTAGGCCATAAATCATAGCCAACAAAAATAATATTGACACCGTCTATTGACATTAATTTGGCAATTTATTAATCGCAGATAAAGTGTAGGTGGCGGCTTATTAATATGTCTTGATGTTGTTGTTGGGTTGGTCTTTGATTTATGCATAATTTTTCGTGGTGGAGAAATTCGAGGAAACATTTTACAAAGTAATTTTAGTGAACTTTCTCGTGTAAGTGAAAGTGAAAACGTATTCTCTTTATATGTTTTTTGACTAAACGAAAGTAATTGTTTTGAAGATATTCTATTCATACAAGATCTGTTAGAATTTTTACATCTATGAAAGTTCTGCAGAAGCTCCTCTATTCATAGAAGACCAGTAGAAGGTCCTCTATCAACAGAAGACCAGTCGAAGTTAAGGGTCCTTTATCCATAGGAGATTAGTTAGAGGTCTTCAATCTATAGGTATTCTATCCGTAGAAGACTTATTAAAGTTCTTCTATCCGTAGAAGACCTATCAAAGGTTTTCTTTCCGGAGAAGACCTATCAAAGGTCTTCTATCCCTAGAAGACCTTTTAAAGATATTCTAGCCGTAGAAGAGTTGTTGAAGGTGTCTATGGAAAAAGGCCTGGCATAGGTCTTCTATCCATAGAAAACCTCTAATAGATAGAACACCTATATTAACTCTTCTACGGATGAAGACCTCTAATAGGTCTTCTATGGATAGAAGACCTTTTAAAGGCTTTTTTCTATAGAAGACCTGTAGAGAGAATACCAGTTGAATGTCTTTTATACATTGAAATGCTATTAAAGGTCTCATATCCATATAAGATTTATAAAAGGTCTTTTAACTATAGAAGACCAATTGAATGTCTTCTATCCATAGAATGCCTTATACAGGGTGAGATGAAAAAAATGCAACCAACTTTCGACTGCTGTCATTTCTAAGCCACTCGTCCGACAGCTGTTAAAATTATTCCATTGACAGCTCATTATATTGTTTACAAGCGTATAAAAGCATTTTGGAGAATTTTCCAGAAAAAAAGTTATTCGTGATGGAATTCAAGAGTGATAGTGTAATTTCTTTATATTTGACTGGAATACCACAAGTGGCATTCGTAAGAGCTCTCCAGCATATAAATGTGAATAAATGTTTTGTGTCTCGTACCATCAACCGTTACCGTGATACTGGTAGCGTAGCACGACATCAAGGAAGTGGACGGAAGAAAACAGCATCATCAGCAGATATGGTTTGAAAGGTAAAGAAGCGGCTTGATCGAAATCCGTTTTGCAGTGGCCGAAAAATGGCTAGTAAGCTGAACATATCGCAATATTCCATTCGGCAAATATTGAAAAATGAGCTCGGGGTAAAGCCATTGAAATTCCAAAAAAGTGCAAGAACTTACACTGCAGCAGAAAGAAAATAGACTTAAAAGAGCTAAAGAGTTCCTTCGCTTGGCCAAAAGTGGTGAACTGCCAAATTTGGTTTTCTCCGATGAGAAAACATTCTTTGTCCAGCAGTTTGTAAACAAAGAGGTCAGCTGAAAATGTGCCAAAGAAATGTTCACCTTCGGTTGGCCACCAGAACTCAAGCACCGGTCATGGTGATAGTGTGGGCCGCCATAACAGCCGATGGCACTCTCCGCACGTATTAATCAAACGTGGCATTAGAATAAATATAATTATCACGAAAATATTCTGGATGGTGCATTAAAGCCTGGGGCACTGAAACATTTTGACCGCAGACCTTGGACATTCCAACAGGACTTAGCACGCGCCACCCAAGAATGGTTACAAAATGAGGTTCCTCGCTTCATTTCCAGCGCACAATGGCCACCAAAATCTCCGGATACCAAGCCGTTGAACTATTGTGTCTGGAGTATTTTGGAAAGCAAGGTTGGCACTAAATAATACCAAAGTGTCGATCACCTCAAGCAAGCGCTTCGCTGGGAATGGGCCAAAATACCGCAGAGCAACATTCGGGCAGCGTGCGACGGTTTCATTGGCCGTTTGAAGACCATAATTCGTGCCAAAGATGACCAATTCGAACAAATCTAAACTTATTTTAAAATTTCCGACATTTTTTGCTTTCATTCAATAAAATTTAAAAAAATTTAAAAATTCTGGCGTTTGACTTTTTTGCAGTTGTTCTATCTCACCCGTATAACCTCTGTAGCCATACTCCTGAGGGTATAAAAAGAAACAAATAATGCTCCATTCCTTCCACCTGAACAGTAGACTTTTATTGAAAATGTTAATCACTCAATCATTTCAGCCTGGAATTTCGTAAGAAAAAGTGGCAACATATTGAGACGGCGCGGCAACCAGTTATGTGGCGTGTTGCATATTCCCCAAGAAATCCGATGTCAGCTGCAGAGGATTACAAAACAATTGACAGCAATTCATATGGTTTTCACTTTTATTATTTTTCAGTTTTAACGTTTTTACTTTAAAGCTAAACCTAACCTACCTAAAGCTGTTTGTAGTTGTTGTTTAGGCAATGCCTACGTCTTGGGAAGGAAATTTTGCGTTTTAAAATATTTTGTTTTTATTCAAATATTTTCATATTTATTTGTTGGTATTTTTATAGGGTTTGTCACTTTGTTGAGGCGCCATTCCCTTCCGCACACACACACACACAGTTTGAAACTTAAAATAACAACACCAAAAAAATTATCATTTTAATGACAGTGCGTGCCAAGTCTCTCAAATGACGTTTATGTTTCTCTGGAAAAAAGAGATACTTTACCAATAAATTTTAATTTTCATAAATATTTCCCTTCCAACGAACGAATCACCCACCCATCAGTCTGACGTTTGTTATGCACCACGCCATATTAGTTAAAATGAAAGACAATTGTGACATATCAACAGAAAATCTTTGACTAGTTCCATCATAATTTCTGACATTAATTGAAGGAGTCTCATAAAGGGATTTCTGATAATCAGTGTTTATAAAAAAAAACAAGTAAAAAAGAATCTAAGTTCGGCCCAGCCCTCCACCATTTCGAAGGAAATTAAAAAATTTAAAAAAAATCCGAAAACTACCACTTAAATTAAACCCGTTATATGGGGACTATACGAAGGCGTGGACCTGTGTACGATTTTTTTTTGTCTTAGGTTGTAGTACCCATTAGGATCTTTCAGTATGACATTTGAAACAATTCCGGTGAATAATGTTGCTGATATCATCAAAATACCGAATATCGGGAGGTATCGTTATATGGGGGCAATACGAAGACTTGGACCTGCATTCAAAAATTTTTATCGTAGGCTGTAGTACCCATTTGGAACTTCCAGTACGAAATTTGAAACGATTCCGGTGAATAATGTTGCTGAAATCGTCAAAATACCGACTATCGGTAGGTACCCTTATATGGGGCTATACGAAGACGTGGATCTGCACAGACAATTTTCTGTCTTAAATTTGAAACAATTCCGGTGAATAATGTCGCTAAAATCATCAAAATACCGAATATCGGTATGTACCGTTATATGGGGGCTTATGAAAACGTGGACCATTTACGAACTCCACCTGCCTACTGGTAAACTATGCATGTATGCAAAATTTTAGCTTCTATCTTAATTCGTTCGAAAGATAGCGTGATTACAACAGACAGACGGTTATCGGTAGAACGTCTTAGAATTTAAGGCTGATCCAGAATATATAAACTTTGTAGGGTCTATTATGCAAATTTCGAGGAGTTACAAACGAAATGACAAAGTTAATATACCCTCAATAAAATGGTGGAGGGTATAACAATTGTGGACCCAGTGTAGACCTACAGAAAATTGTCTTTGTTGAGGGTTGTCAAGAGGGACAATTATGACAATAATGGCTTTGGATCGTATTCTGATGGTTTTTCGTCTTTAACCTGCACACTTACTTTTGGCATAAGCCCCTTGTGATTGTCAAATACGATTTCAAACCACTCACCATACAAACACTCACCCCTCTAATCTCATCAAAAACATAACAAAATAACCTTCCCTTAATGGATACTTTGTTATGATCACATTCCTTTTTAGCAAAGATAACATTCAAATAACCCTAATGATACTTTATTGACAAACAAAGATTGTCTTAGTCTTGTTTTGTCTTCTTGGTTGTCATAACAAAAATAGCCTTTACACATTTCCTAGAAAATTTGAAAAACATAAAACAAACTCTACAACTCTATTTGCATTTATGTCACTACCTCTTCGACTTCTTCTAATCACGGATTACGATTTCCATCACGTGCCCACATCGTAGGGAATTGCTCAACACAAAACAACTTGCCTTTCAACAGAATCTACTAGCCTTTTTTTCCTTTTCTTCTTTGTTGTCTTTTTTTTCTCTATTTGGTAACGTCTTTGGATTACTAATTCTTTGGAAGCATAGTTTCTATTTGCCATTTATTATCACTTAATTATGTATTCATGTTCGAATCTATGTTTAGAAAGACAAACGTGCGCTTCGTTGGGTTAATATTTAAAAAAAAAATAAGCCGCAAAGAGGTTTTTTAGTAACGCAGGTGATTGATTGACCTTTTCAATCAAATGGAAAATATGTAGGTTTGAAACTAAATATAAAATAAATGCGCAATTTTTTGAATTTTTATACCCTCCACCATTCCATGGTTTCAGTTTGTTACTCCTCGAAATTATCATGATACGCCCTACAAAGTATATACAGTATATTCTGGATTAGTGTAAAACTCGTACACGTCTTCGTATATGCCCCATATAACAGTACCTCCCGATATTCGCTATTTTGATGATTTTAGCGACATTATTCGCCGGAATTGTTTCAAATTTCGTATTTGAAGACCTTAATGGGTACTACAGTCTATGACATAAAATTGTCTGTGGAGGTCCACTCTTTGGTATAAATGGTTCCTCCCTATTTTCGTTATATTATATTAATCCCTTGGAACTTCTTAGATAATGCTTAAGTTTGTTAGGTCTGTTACACCAGTGAGTAATTTGAATAAGTATTCCATGTCGGAAATAGCAACACATTTTAGAATAAGTTTAGATTTGTTCGAATTGGAAACCTTTGACACGAATTATGGCCTTTAAACGACCAATGAAACCGTCACACTGTCTGCCCGAAATTTGCTCTGCGGTATTTTGGCCCATTCCCGGTTTTTGTTTTAGGGCCAACCTTGCTTTCCAAAATACTCCAAATACACAATAGTCCAGCGGATTGGTATCCGAAGATTTTGGTGGTCATTGTACGCTGTAAATGAAGCGAATAACCTCATTTTGTAACCATTCTTGGGTGGCACGTGTTAAGCAATTTTGGAATGTCCAAGGTCTGCGGAAAAAATGTTTGCGTGCCCAAGGCTTTAATACACCCTCCAGAATATTTTTGGCAATAATATTCGGCATTTATTCTGATGCCAAGGTCGATTAATACGAGCGGAGAGGGACCATCGGCTGTTATGGCGGCCCACACCATTACCATGGCCGGCGCTTGAGTTCTGTTGGCCAACCGAACGTGCACATTTTCAGCTCTCTCTCCCTCTTTGGCAGGTAAACACGATCATTGGTTTGTTTACAAACTGATGGACAACAAATGTTTTGACATCGGAGAAACTCAAATTCGGCAGTTCACCACTTTCGGCCAAGTGAAGCAACTCTTTAGCTCTTTTGAGTCTATTTTCTTTCTGTTTGGAATTTCAATGGCTTTACTCCGAGCTCATTTTTCAATATTTGCCGAATGGGATATTTGAGATATTTTCAGCTCATAATCCATTTTTCGGCTACTGCGACGCGGGTTCCGATTAAGTAGTTTCTTTACTTTCCAACCATTTCTGCTGATGCTGCACCTTTTGGAATTATAATGGCTTTACCCCGTGCTCATTTTTTTACTATTTTCCGAATGGAATATTGCGATATGTTCAGTCCACGAGCCATTTTTCGGTCACTGCGACGCGGGTTTCGATCAAGTCGCTTCTTTACTTTTCGAACCATTTCTGCTGATGTTGCTGATTTCTTCCGTTCACTTCCTTGACGTCGGGCTACGCTACCAGTATCACGGTATGTACGAGAAACAAAAGATTTATTCACATTTAAATGATGGAGTGCTCTAATGATAGCCAGTTGTAGTTTTCCAGCCAAATATAAAGAAATCACACTATCACCCTTGAATTCCATCACGAATAACTTTTTTTCTGGAAAATTCTCCAAAATGCTTTTATACGCTTGTAAACAATACAATGAGCTGTCACTGGAATAAAGAGCTGTCGGACGAGTGGTTTGGAAATGACAACAGTCTGAAGTTGGTTGCAGTTTTTTTTCATCTCACCCTGTATATTTATAACCCCGTGGATAAGTATTTTTTATCATCGTGGAATTTCTTCTCTGCTATACTTTTTATCGCCTTGGGTAAATATTTTTTCACTAAAGTGGTGTTTAACCTACCAACAAGGAAAAGTTTTCATTCACCAACGGATAATAATATGCTCCAAAGTCCTTCGATTGAAATGTGAAAACGTGTTAAAATTATGATTTTCAAAATATCCAACAAATGTGCACCCATAAGACACGACCATTTGCCCTACGATTTCCTCGTATTCCATTACAAAATATTTAAAAATTTTCAGCCACGTAATAACCAACAGCTATTACATAATCCCTAATTATAAACACACTCCAGCATTCATGCCAACACTTTGGATATCGAGATGGTGATTGAGTTGCAACAATCAAATAACACCATCGTCATCAGCAACGGCAGCAGCAACATGGGATTGCCTACATGTTCAAATGTATTTGGATTGGCCGAATATTTGCTGATTATGTTCAGCAGTTTGGTCGCACTTGGAGTACTATGTTTTCAATGTAAATTTTCTCATAAAAAATTAATTTGAAGGCATTCCGTTGGGGGGTGGCAATCAAACCAGTGTGTTATGCTGAAGAATCGTGGTCCTTGTACGTGATGTCAAGATGCCACCATCAAACCGAATCGTTTAAGTGACCAACCAAACCCATACCATTTAATAAACATATTACACTGAGAAAAATATTTTTTGAAACACTTTATATCCCACATCCAATACACTCTACCAAGAACCCCAATGGTAAGGTTTCAGCTAATTTAGTTAGAAATTTTGGTAATTCCTTGAAAATATCGAAATTTTGGTGGTACTGTCATATAGGGGCGATACCTAAACCCCCATTTATATCAATATAACCCATTTTCAATACCAATAGGACGTATATAATAAAAACCTTTGTGTCAAATTTCACGATTTCAACAGACATGCAGACGGACATCGCTAAATCGCTTTATAATTTTATTCTAATCTGGAAAAAATGGTGTATTTTTAAAAAATATATTTCAAAATCTTCCGAACCAAGAATTGTGCACTGCTTTCTAATAATTTTCAAGGACTTCCTTGATATATATTACTTTTGGATTTTTAATATATATTTTTGACAAGGCCTTTATCGACAAAAATCTTGGTTATTTCAGGATTTTCGAAAAAGATGTTCTGGCGTAGAACTATGGATTTTTAATGCATTCTTTTGAAGGATGTTTTAACAGGAGATTAACATTATTTTTATATTTTTTAAATTTCCTGGACCAAAGTCGTAGTTTTTATGAAAACTTTTTTAAACTTCTGACCAAAATCTCCTCCCAGCACATCAGTCGCAAAAAATTAAAAAATTTCTATAAACATAACTCCCACCTGAAAATTTTCAATTTTAGAAAAATAATGAGTTACGTATGATGCCAACGAGGTCTGCGATATCATTCAATTCCACACAACTTAGTATACTCGTTTTTTTAAGATAAGTTTTCAAGGACTCCCCAAAAATATGTTTTAAGAAACTTCCGGACTTGGGATTTATATAAATCGTGGATTTTTTAAGAATACTTTTTTGAAAATCTTTCTTACCGAAAATCGAGAATTATAAGAAGATTTTTTAAAGATCTACTAAACGAAATTCGTTTTTAACGACAAGGGCGTTTTAACGGAAAAGTGTAGTCTTCTTATATTTATACCCTACACCACATAGTGGTAAGGGTATTATGTCTTAGCGCATTTTTTGTAACATGGAAAAGGAAGCGAGATAGGCCCATAGAATCACTTTCTGAGTCGATTTATGCATGTCAGTCCGTCCGCATATCCATGAAATTTTCTGAACAATATTTGTTTGGCCCAAGGACGAAGCCTATTGAAATTGGTAAGAATCGGTTCAAATTTAGAACCGATGACCAATATCAGTCCAAATGACCTGGAGCTTCCAAACGAAATAAGTCTAGAAGCAAGTACATAGAATTTGGTGAAAATTGGTTCAGATATAGCTATAGCTCTCATATATATGTTTCATCCGATTTGGTCTTTAAGTCCCGCACATTCGTAATATGTAGTCCAAAAGAATTATATTTGGTACGAGATATCAAATACAGCCAAGAAATTCCTCTGTCAAATTTTATCGCTATCAGATCAGATCGGGATGTAGCTCCCATATATATCTTCAACCGATTTAAGGTTTATAGCGCAACAAATGGCCAAATGGACTGAATTTTGGCACTTCCGATGGAATTCATCCTAAAAATAGTACTTCAATTTTGGTGAAAGTCGGTTCAGATATAGCTATAGCTCCCATATATATGTTTTATCCGATTTGGAGTTTTATGTCCTTCACATTCGTAATATGCTAATCAGAGCAAATGAACTGAATTTTGGAACATCCAACCGAATTCAGTCTAGAAATGTGTACATGAAATGTGGTGAAAATCTCCTCAGATATGGCTATAGCTCCCATATACATATTTCATACAATTTGGTGTTAAAGTACCTCACATGCGTAATGTATACTCTAAACAATGATATTTGATACCGGACATCAGATACGAGAATCCACATCAGGAGTTGCTTTTGAGTTCTTCACCTCCTGGAAGGGAATTGTCTATATAGGTCCTCGGTATCGTATATCCCCCATATAACGGCACCTCCCGATTTTCGGTATTTTGATGGTTTTAGCCACATTTTTCAATGTAATTGTTTGAAAATCCACACAAAGAGTTCCTTCTGAGTACTTTATCACCTTTAAGAAAATTGTCTATAAAGGTTCACGATATCGTATAGCCACATATAACGGTATACACCTCCCCCCATATTCGGTATTTTGATGATTTTAGCGACATTTTTGACCTGAATAGCTTAAAATTTAGTATTTAAAGTTTGATGCTTGCAATGAGTACTACAACCTATATATCTTCGTATAGCCCACATATAACGGTACCTCCCTGTATCCGGTATTTTGATGATATCGGGAACATTATTTACTGGAATTGTTTCAAATTTGATGATATTAGCGACTTTATTCAACGGATTTTTTTAAATTTTGTATTTGAAGTTCAGAATCGATACTACAGCCTATGACAAAAAATTACTCATGTAGATCCAAATCTTCGTTTCTACCTCATGTAACGGTTTCCATTTAAGTCGTATTTTTCGACGGATTTCTTTTGAAATTATTCATGATCCTTCAAAATGGTGGAGGCATTAAAATTTCGGCCCGGTCGAACTGTTTTTTACTTGTTTTTTTTTTCCATGGACCTAAATAAATCGTGAATTTTTTTAGAATATTTTTTCAAGATCTCGAATTTCAAGAATATTTTTGAGTGGTCTCCTTTACGAAATTCGTGTTTTTCAACGACAAGGACATTTTGACGGAAAATTGTAGTCTTCTTATCATTTTTATAATTTCTCAGATTTCTTGAACCAATGTTAGTGGTTTTTATGAAGACTTTTCAGAAACCTCCACACAAAAATCGTGGACTTTGAAGAACATTCAGTTTGTTTAAGTTTGTTTATTTTTCTTTTTGAATCTCCATTTGCAATCATATTTTTCTCCTCGTGTTATTTCCATGCTCTACGTGCTAGGTCGAGATGAAAATCCCCATACATGAAAGACTTTTTTATGTGGAATTCGGTCTTCGATATTTTGTTTACATTGGTAATTGAAGAGCATGCAGACAGAAATTGGCTGCAAAGACGGAGAAAACTCAAGCCTTAATATGTTTGGCCATCTTAATTTTCAAAACCAAAAAACAAAAAAAAAAAAAAAGAGAAGTGTGAAAAAAACCAATGAAATGCTAAATATTCTCACACAGCAATGAAATTAAACTATCCCTAAAGCTGAGGGGTGATTTGATTTTAAAATCAAAATTTATTGCCGCGAACAAATTATGCGATGCTGCGTCATCTACTCCCTGACGAACTTTTTACAATGACCAATTGCACAGAAAGGGTTTCTCGTTTCTCTCTCTGGCAGAGTTTAATGAACCCCGATCAAGTGGTCAATAATCTTTGGTGGTGCTGCTCCGTTGCGTGTTGGTTCATCGCAAAGATGAAAAATCATGAGGATTGAATTTCGAGAGGCAAACAAAAGCAATACCAACAACAAATTGACATTCACAAGTCAATAGTCACAATGTCCTAAGAAAAATATTGCAGGAGTGCCGCCTGATTATAGCCATAACATCAACGAGTATGTGTGTGTGTGAGTATTTTTAATTCCACATTCATCTCTGAAAAGTCATGTTCATATGTGAAATGTGAGAAATCGTAAATTTTATGGCGTGTCTTAGGCCAATGTTGTATATCAGATTACGTTTCGTAATTTTCAAATTTTCGAAATGTTTACATTTGAGTCATAAAATTGGCGAAGAAATTATGTTGAGGGTGAATGGGGTCCCTGACCATATTCAATTGTAAGAAGGACATCGATCGGCCAATAATAACACTGTGGGACAATTTTGGGTTATGGTCTGGGAGTGGAAATTTTCAAATGGAGGTGACAGTATTCGGTTGGTAGATCAAAATTTCAAAAGAGTTTGGGTTTGTAGGTCTAACTTTTCCCAGGCCCTACTAATGAATGTAATCTTTGTTTATACACTAGTGAAATAACTGACTAATCGATCGAGAATCAACGCCAAGGGGGAAACGGCTGAGCTATAATCTTGAAATGTAGCACGAGGATCAGTCTTGGTGCGTAAGCGTGTGATAAGGCTGGGCTTTGGAAAGTAGTACAAAATGGTACAGAAGTACTAAAAATTGAATACCTTGTACTGGACACACGAAATGAGCTAGACCTCTAAAATTTGGAATGAGAATTTTTGGAATTTTTAACTTTAAGGTTACAAAACATTCTAAAATGGTATTAAACTGCCAAAATGTTCCTTTCGGTACTATGCGAACCAAAATAAAGGTAAAACCTTGACATTTGGTATGACAATCAAGGTTGGAAGGTTAATTTGATATACGGGGTGAGATAAAAAAAAACTGCAACAAAGTCAAAGGCCATAATTTTAGTTTTTTTTTTTAATTTTATTGAATGAAAGCAAAAATGTCGGAAATATCATCAAATTTTAGAATAAGTTTAGAATTGGTCACCTTAGCGTGAATTATGACCTTCAAACGGCCAATGAAACCGTCACACACTGCAGGAATGTTGCTCTGTGGTATTTTGGCCCATTCCCGGCGAAACGCTTGCTTGAGGTGATCGACACCTTGGTATTTTTAGTGCCAACCTTGCTTTCCAGAATACTCCAGACACAATAGTCTAACGGATTGGTAGCCGGAGATTTCGGTGGTCATTGTGCGCTGGAATAAAGCGAGAAACCTCATTTTGTAACCATTATTGGGTGGCACGTGCTGAGTGCGATGGTGCTGAGTCCTGTTTGAATGTCCAAGGTCTGCGGTCAAAATGTTTGCATGCCCAAGGCTACGAACAGAGAGCGACCATCAGCTGTTTTGGCGGCCCACTCCATCAACTTGGCCGGCGTTTGAGTTCTGGTGGCCAACCGAAAGTGCACATTTTCAGCTGACCTCTTTGGCAAGTAACACGATATTTTATTTTTTTTTTGTTTACAAACTGCTGGACAACGAATGTTTTTCATTGGAGACGGAGAGAACCAAATTTGGCAGTTCACCACTTTCGGCACAGCGAAGCAGCTCTTTAGCTCTTTTGAGTCTATTTTCTTTCTATTGCGGTGTACGTTCTTGCACTTTTTCAGTATTTGCCGAATGGAATACTGCAATATGTTCAGCTCACGAGCAATTTTCCGGCCTCTGCGACGTGGGTTTCGATCAAGTCCCTTCTTTACTTTTCGAACCATTTCTGCTGACGTTGCTGTTTTCTTCCTTCCACTTCTTTGACGTCGCGCTATGCTACCAGTATGACGTAAACGATTTATTAACATTTAAATGAGTGCTCTAACGATAGCCACTTGTGGTTTTCCATCACTCCATCACGAATAACTTTTTTCTGGAAAATTCTCACCAAAATGCTTTTGTACGCTTGTAAACAATATAATGAGCTGTCACTGGAATAATTTTAAACCGCTGTCCGACAGCTGTGGCAGTGACAGTGGCTTAGAAATGACAGCAGTCTTAAGTTGATTGCCGTTTTTTCATCTCACCCTGTATATACGGTACATTTGATATTGCGTGAACAGATAGTGCTTCAAATTAGAAATTTGTTATTCGGATCGCTGTTCATTTGTATCTTGGACATATGGAGGTGGTTTCGGAAATGTGGACTATAATTGGTGATTGGTGAAATTTGATATTTAGATTAATGATTGTATCTGTGGTTGAATGGTGGATTGAAAATGAGTCCTATTGGTACGAAAAATACTAAATGTACTAAATTTGGTAAAATTGTAAAAATCCTCATTTTTTATTGGGGTCTCTGTTGATATATGGAGGTGGTTTTGGAAATGTATACTGTAATTGTTCGAAAAGTACTAAATGGTACTAAATTTGGTATTAGGTGAAAATTTTGATTTTGAAATTTGATATTGAGGTCTATGTTAGTATCTGGGATTGAGATCTGGTGGTAGTTTGCCAAAGCGTACTATAATTGTTCGAAAAGTACAAAATTGAACTAAATTTGGTTTTAGGTGAAGGGATAGAGCTAAAAACGTGAAATTTATATTTCTATAACTGTAGGTATCTGGGATTGAGAAATGGAAACGGTTTTCAAAGGTGTACTAAAATGACATGAAAAGTGCTAAATATTATCAAATTTGTATTGAGTGAATGTATAGTGTTGGAATCCCGAAATTTGATATTGAGGTCTCTGTTGGTATCTGGGATTGAGATATGGATGTGATTTGGAAATATGTGCTATAACTGTTCGAAAATAACTAAATAGCACTAAATTGGTATTGGGCGAAGGGTATAGCTGAAATCTTGAATTTTGGTGTAGATGTCACAGTTGCTGTCTCTGGCTTTAGAAATGCGGACTATAATTGCTCAGTGGTACTAAATTGGATATTGGGTGAAGGGACAAAGCTGGGAATTCCGAAATTGATATTGAGGTCACTTTTGGTTTCTAGGGCTTACATATGGAGATGTTGAAATAGTTATGGACCGTTAAATTGGATGTGTGTCCATTGTGAAAATTATACGAAAATTACTAAATGTTTGGTATTAGACGAAGGGCAAGAGCTGTAATTTTGAAATTTGATGTTAAGGTCGCTATTGGTTTCTGGGTCTTACATATGATATTTAAAATAGCTATGGACAAAAAAAAATAGATGTGGTTCCATTGTGAAATTGTTTTACTAATATCCTCTTCGGTAAACTTCAAAATGAAAAATGTTGAAGGCTTTTGTGTACAAGGTAGCATTTTCATATTATTCTTTCCGAAAAAGAAAAAAATTGGGTAATAAAATAAAACCGCGAAAGTCCTGAAAATTTAGTACGATGTATGAGTTATGATTAAGAAATTTTTTCAAAATCAACAAATTGTGCATTTTGAGTACTAAAAGGCCTAACACGAACTGTTGGAACGAATCTAACATTTTAAGTTGGACTTTTTTGCTGACGAGTACCGGGCAATTGCCAGTTTGAAATATTTTGTAAACCTCAAACCTTGTGCTGAATATTTTAGTATCAAAAATATTTTATAAGCATTTATTGGATGACGTCACTCTTTGTTTAACCCTTATCTGTTTCCTCATAACTTATTTCCTTAAATTACTATATATTCCTATGTAAAATATTTAATTAACAATTTCTTATCCATCATTTCTTTTCAGGTAAGTTCCATTAGCATTAACTTATCATTCTACCACAGAAACGTAAGTAAATTTCAAAAATCCCCCTTAAAATAATGTGATGGTAAAATCAATGCAATTTTCACACAAACGTCAAGTTCTATTTACACATCCTACTCAGCAGCAGGTTAAATCCTATTTTGCGTAACAGGAAGGAAATGTGAATGAAATGGGATCCTTTTTGTTTTAAATTTTTACCACCATCAATTTCATTAGGAGATCTCCCACATTAAACGAAAAATAAATGTCTTTTGATTTTCTTTTGAATAAGGAAGACCATACAATTTAAGAAAAGGAAATTTACCTAACCTTTTACTACCCCTAAAAAGACAAAAAAGATAGCCCGCCACACAATCATTAAATACAGCTGGCCCAGGAAACCAACCATTAGCGACAGTGTGCAATTTCCAAGGAAACATTTATATCCCATCGATGAATGGTTGGCTGAATGACTCGATGAAAGTCGGGAACCGGGGGACAGACAACAATTTCACCAAATCAATATCTAATGACTTTCAAAGTGTTATGACTCATTTTTTTCTCTTGGATTTTATGATTTTCGGGAAGAAAATGTTGCAGTATTGAGGCGTTATTATGATGCTGAACGTCTATCCGTCTGCCAAACTATTTGTGTTTAAATGTTTTGTTGTTGTTGGTTTATCACTCCTTTTTAATTAACTTCCTATTTGTACAAATTTGTGTGTGTCTCCCACACAAAAACCTGGTAGAGGTGTTTGTTTTTGGGCACAACAAACAGCGGACCAACGACGCAAAACAAGTCAACACACCTATCTCTGGCTCACAGCGACATCAATGCCAAATGATTTACAATTTGAACATGGCTTTTATGTAAAACAGACTAACGACGCCAATTTGTCTAGCCGGATTGTATGACAACTATTAGCAACATATTTTGTCGTTGTCGGATCGGAACGCTGCACAGTGTTTCTTTTAATACTGCAGCATCAGATGAAG
>NW_026712255.1:79814-273156 GCF_030504385.1 Musca domestica
CAATGAACCGTCACACACTGCAGGAATGTTGCTCTTGGTATTTTGGCCCATTCCCGGCGAAAACGATTGCTTGAGGTGATCGACACTTGGTATTTTTAGTGCCAACCTTGCTTTCCAGGATACTCCAGACACAATAGTCTAACGGATGGTATCCGGAGATTTCGGTGGTCATTGTGCGCTGGAAATAAAGCGAGAAACCTCATTTTGTAACCATTATTGGGTGGCACGTTGCTGAGTGCGATGGTGCTGAGTCCTGTTGAATGTCCAAGGTCTGCGGTCAAAATGTTTGCATGCCCAAGGCTACGAACAGAGAGCGACCATCAGCTGTTTTGGCGGCCCACTCCATCACCTTGGCCGGCGTTTGAGTTCTGGTGGCCACCGAAAGTGCACATTTTCAGCTGACCTCTTTGGCAAGTAACACGATATTTTATTTTTTTTGTTTTTGTTTACAAAACTGCTGGACAACGAATGTTTTCATTGGAGACGGAGAGAACCAAATTTGGCAGTTCACCACTTTCGGCACAGCAAAGCAGCTCTTTAGCTCTTTTGAGTCTATTTTCTTTCTATTGCGGTGTACGTTCTTGCACTTTTCAGTATTTGCCGAATGGAATACTGCAATATGTTCAGCTCACGAGCCATTTTCCGGCCTCTGCGACGTGGGTTTCGATCAAGTCTCTTCTTACTTTTCGAACCATTTCTGCTGACGTTGCTGTTTTCTTCCTTCCACTTCTTTGACGTCGCGCTATGCTACCAGTATGACGGTAAACGATTTATAACATTTAAATGAGTGCTCTAAAGATAGCCACTTGTGGTTTTCCATCACTCCATCACGAATAACTTTTTTCTGGAAAATTCTCACCAAAATGCTTTTGTACGCTTGTAAACAATATAATGAGCTGTCACTGGAATAATTTTAACCGCTGTCCGACAGCTGTGGCAGTGACAGTGGCTTAGAAATGACAGCAGTCTTAAGTTGATTGCCGTTTTTTCATCTCACCCTGTATATACGGTACAATTGATATTGCGTGAACAGATAGTGCTTCAAATTAGAAATTTGTTATTCGGATCGCTGTTCATTTGTATCTTGGACATATGGAGGTGGTTTCGGAAATGTGGACTATATTGTGATTGGTGAATTTGATATTTAGATTAATGATTGTATCTGTGTTTGAATGGTGGATTGAAAATGAGTCCTATATTGGTACGAAAAATACTAAATGGTACTAAATTTGGTAAAAATTGTAAAAATCCTCATTTTTTTATTGGGGTCTCTGTTGATATATGGAGGTGGTTTTGGAAATGTATACTGTAATTGTTCGAAAAGTACTAAATGGTACTAAATTTGGTATTAGGTGAAAATTTTGATTTTGAAATTTGATATTGAGGTCTATGTTAGTATCTGGGATTGAGATCTGGTGGTAGTTTTGCCAAAGCGTACTATAATTGTTCGAAAAGTACAAAATTGAACTAAATTTGGTTTTAGGTGAAGGGATAGAGCTAAAAACGTGAAATTTAATTTCTATAACTGTAGGTATCTGGGATTGAGAAATGGAACGGTTTTTCAAAGGTGTACTAAAATGACATGAAAAGTGCTAATATTATCAAATTTGGTATTGAGTGAATGTATAGTGTTGGAATCCCGAAATTTGATATGAGGTCTCTGTTGGTATCTGGGATTGAGATATGGATGTGATTTTGGAAATATGTGCTATAACTGTTCGAAAATAACTAAATAGCACTAAATTTGGTATTGGGCGAAGGGTATAGCTGAAATCTTGAATTTTGGTGTAGATGTCACAGTTGCTGTCTCTGGCTTTGGAAATGCGGACTATAATGCTCAGTGGTACTAAATTGGATATTGGGTGAAGGGACAAAGCTGGAATTCCGAAATTGATATTGAGGTCACTTTTGGTTTCTAGGGCTTACATATGGAGATGTTGAATAGTTATGGACCGTTAAATTGGATGTGTGTCCATTGTGAAAATTATACGAAAATTACTAAATGTTACTAAATTTGGTATTAGACGAAGGGCAAGAGCTGTATTTTGAAATTTGATGTTAAGGTCGCTATTGGTTTCTGGGTCTTACATATGATATTTAAAATAGCTATGGACAAAAAAAAATAGATGTGGGTCCATTGTGAAATTGTTTTACTAATATCCTCTTCGGTAAACTTCAAAATGAAAAATGTTGAAGGCTTTTGGTGTACAAGGTTAGCATTTTCATATTATTCTTTCCGAAAAAAAAAAAAAATTGGGTAATAAAATAAAACCGCGAAAGTCTGAAAATTTAGTACGATGTATGAAGGTATGATTAAGAAATTTTTTCAAAATCAACAAATTGTGCATTTTGAGTACTAAAAAGGCCTAACACGAACTGTTGGAACGAATCTAACATTTTAAGTTGGACTTTTTGCTGACGAAGCACCGGGCAATTGCCAGTTTGAAATATTTTGTAAACCTCAAACCTTGTGCTGAATATTTTAGTATCAAAATATTTTATAAGCATTTATTGGATGTGTCACTCTTTGTACCTTATCTGTTCCTCATAATTATTTCCTTAAATTACTATATATTCCTATGTAAAATATTAATTAACAATTTCTTATCCATCATTTCTTTTCAGGTAAGTTCCATTAGCATTAACTTATCATTCTACCACAGAAACGTAAGTAAATTTCAAAAATCCCCTTAAAATAATGTGATAGAAAATCAATTGCAATTTTCACACAAACGTCAAGTTCTATTTACACATCCTACTCAGCAGCAGGTTAAATCCTATTTTGCGTAACAGGAAGGAATGTGGATGAAATGGGATCCTTTTTGTTTAATTTTTACTACCACCAATTTCATTAGGCCATCTCCCACATAACGAAAAATAAATGTCTTTTGATTTCCTTTTGAATAAGGAAGGAACCATACAATTTAAGAAAAGGAAATTTACCTAACCTTTTTACTACCTCCAATAGACAAAAAAGATCGCCCGCCACACATTCATAAATACAGCTGGCCCAGGAAACCAACCATTAGCGACAGTGTGCAATTTCCAAGGAAACATTTATATCCCATCGATGAATGGTTGGCTGAATGACTCGATGAAAGTCGGGAATCGGGGGACATACAACAATTTCACCAAATCAATATTTAATGACTTTCAAAGTGTTATGACTCATTTTTTTCTTTTGGGTTTTATGATTTTCGGGAAGAAAATGTTGCAGTATTACGGCGTTATTATGATGGCTGAGCGTCTGTCCGACTGCCAAACTATTTGTGTTTGAATGTTTTGTTGTTGTTGGTTTATCACTCCTTTTTAATTAACTTCCTATTTGTACAAATTTGTGTGTGTGTCTCCCACACAAACACCTGGTTGAGGTGTTGTTTTTGGGCACAACAAACAGCGGACCAACGACGCAAAACAAGTCAACACACCTCTCTCTGGCTCACAGCGACATCAATGCCAAATGATTTACAATTTGAACATGGCTTTTATGTAAAACAGACTAACGACGCCAATTTGTCTAGCCGGATTGTATGACAAATATTAGCAACATATTTGGTCGTTGTCGGATCGGAATGTTGCACAGTGTTTCTTTTAATATGACAGTATTAGATGACGGTGGACCGATACTGCCCATTTCCAAACTCGACATAAATATGATAGTAATATTAAGATGTACCAAGTTTGGACGAAATCGAACGAAACCTAGGGTCTAAATTTTGATCCAACCACAGTCACCAACGGCGACATCTATATCAAATTTCAGCTCTCTTTTTTCACCCAATACCAAATTTATTACTATCCAGTACATTTCGTATTTCGTACACATTCCCGAGACACCTCTACAATTTTAAACACAGACACCAACAGTGATATCTTTATCAAATTTCAGGATTCCAGCTCCAAATTTAGTACTTTAGTACTATCCATTCTCCCAATACCAAATTTAGTACTTTTCGTTCAATTGTAGTGCACATTTCCAAAACCGCCTCCACATCTTAATCGCAGATACCAACAGAGACCTCAATATCAAATTAAGGGATTCCAGGTCTATCGCTTCACACAATACCAAATTTAGTATCATTTTGCACTATCCCTTCACTCAATAACCAATTTCGAAGAATTTCCATTGCCACCACAGATGCCAACAGAGACCTTAATATCAAATTAAGGGATTCCAGGTCTATCCCTTCACCCAATACCCAATTTAGAACCACTTAGTACTTTTCGAACAATTATAGCAAACATTTCCGTTGTCACCTCCATATTTTAACCACAGACACCAAATGTGTAATCTATATCACACTTCAGGCTTTTAGCTCTCTCCTTTCACCCAGTTTAATTTAGTACTATTTAGTACTTTTCGTACAAATATAGGAGACATTTTCAAAACCACTTCCACCTCTTTACTACAGACACCAATGTGACAACTATATCAAATTTCAGGACCAATACCAAATTTGATACTATTAGGTATATTTCGTACAATTATAGTACACATTTCCAAAACCACTTACATATCACAATTCTAGATATCAACAGAGACCTCAATATAAAAATTGAAGATTCCAAACCTATCCCTTCACCAAGCACCAAATTTAGTACCATTTGGTACTTTTCGTTTCAGGGCTGTTCTCTCACCCAATATTAAATTTAGTATTATTTAGTACTTTTCGCACAATTTTAGAACACATTTACAAACCACCTCCTTTTCGTAATTCAAATGCCAACAGAGACCTCAGTATCAAATTTCAGGATTCCAGCTCTATCCCTTCACCCAAACCAAATTTTGGTACCATTTAGTTCATTTTGTACAATGTAGGACACATTTCCAAACCACCGCAAAACCTCAAACACAAATACAAGCAATAATCTAAATGTCCAGTTTCAAAATTGTATCTCTATCCCTTCACCTAACACCAAATTTGGTACAATTAAGTACTTTTCGTACAATTATAGTAAACTTTTTCATAACCACTTCCATATCTTGACCATTTATACATATTGAATAATTATAGTACACATTTCCACAACCACCTCCAGGTTACACATGAACAGCCATCCTAATTTCGGATTTCAGATTTCAAGCACTATCTCTTTATCCAATACCAAATTTGACCAAATAAAGTACTATATAGTACATTTCGTGCACTTGTAGTACACATTTCCAAAACCACATCTTTATCTCAAATCAACCATCAACAGGGACCTGAATACAAAATTTAAAAATGCCAATTTCATCCGTTCACCCTAAAGCAAACTGTTTAAAATTTAGTACCATTTAGTACAGAGTGCATAAATAGTACTCATTTCCAAAACCGCCTTCATATATCAAACTTACTTACTACAGACACCAACAGCGACATCTATACCAAATTTCATGATTTTATTTCTATCCCTTCACGAAATACCAAATTATGTAGTAATTAGTACTTTTCGTACAATTATATTACACATTTCCACAACCAGAGAGAGTTCTTAACCTCAGACATCTCAATCCCAAACAGAGACCTTTAGATCAAATTTGGGGATTCCAGACCTATTTATTCACTAAACACAACATTTCGTACCATTTGGTACTTTTTGAACAGTTATAGTACACATTTCCAAACCACCTCAAAGTCTATTATACTACTCAGTACTTTCGTTCAAACTTCACATGAACAGCGACCCTAATTTCAGATTTCAAACAACATCCAATACCAATTTGCACCAAATTCAGGGTGAGATAAAAAAACTGCAACAAAGTCAAACGCCATCATTGTTACATTTTTGTAATTTCATTGAATGAAAGCAAAAAATGTCGGAAATAGCTTCAAATTTTAGAATAAGTTTAGATTTGTTCGAATTAATCACCTTTGGCACGAATTATGACCTTCAAACGGCCAATGAAACCGTCACACGCTGCCCGAATGTTGCTCTGCGATAATTTGGCCCATTTCCGGCGAAGCACTTGCTTGAGGTGATCGACACTTTGGTATTTTTTTCAAAATACTCCAGACACAATAGTCCAACGGATTGGTATTCGGAGATTTTGGTGGCCATTTTGCGTCGGAAATGAAGCGAGGAACCTAATTTTGTAAACTATTCTTGGGCGGCGCATGCTATGTGCAAATAAATATTTGCGCCCAAGGCTTTAATACACCCTACAGAATATTTTGGCGATAATATTCGGCATTTATTCTGATGCCACGGTCGATTAATACGAGCGGAGAGCGACCATCGGCTGTTATCAATGGCTCAATGGCTTTACCCCGAGCTCATTTTTCAATATTTGCCGTATGGAATATTGCGATATGTTCAGCTCATGAGCCATTTTTTGGCGGGTTTCGATTAAGTCGCTTCTTTACTTTTCGAACCATTTCTGCTGATGTTGCTGTTTTTTTTCCGTCCACTTCTTTGACGTCGGGCTACGCTACCAGCATCACGGTAACGATAGATGATACGATACACAAAAGATTTATTTACATTTAAATGCTGGAGTTCTCCAACGATAGCCACTTGCTGTTTTCCAGCCAAATATAATGAATTCCATCACTATTTTTCTGGAAAATCCTCACCAAAATGCTTTTGTGCGCTTGTAAACAATATAATGAGCTGTCACTGGAATAACTTTTACAGCTGTCGGACGAGTGGCTTAGAAATGACTGCAGTCTGTAGTTGGTTGCAGTTTTTTCATCTCACCCTGCATAATGTATGGGGTCTACGACGAATATTAGGGATATAACAAACATAATGATAAAGTTAACATACTCTCCTTTTCAAGGTGGAGGGTATAAATATATCCAGAGTGTCCTCTTCAAAGAAATTATCCACAATAGCAACATACTTATGACAGCTAGCGAAATAATTTTAATAAACCTCGTAGGAAACATTTTCCCTATCAGACTTATGAAGTAATTCACTTTTCCATACACCCACAATGGTTGCATGCATGATCGGTTCACACATATATTTCATACCACAACGTTTAGGACGACCATGTCTGTCGGTTGATCGGCATGTTTGTTATACTGTGGCTTACTGCCTTTGGGTAACACCTCCCCAGCTCTTTGGTAACAATGGTGACTAGCCGCAGTCATTTATGACCACATTTATGCAATCCAATCAAATTATATGCTCATTAAATGAAAATCTCGGGTTCAGCATCCCAGTCATCTGACCAACAATGCAACTGGCAAACGTTTTCTTACCACATTTTTTATTGGCCACCCAAACCAAAGAGCCGCCGTCGCCGCCATGAGACGTGATAGTTGCAGTCGGTCGTTCGGTCACACCATCTAATACAGACATTCAGGCAGACAAAATTGCCCAGCTGCATGCAACAACAACATCAACAATAAATTGTTGGTGGGCATGATGATGATTACCTGTTTGTCGCACAAAGTTGAGACGATGAGGGTGACGATGATGCTGGTGGTGGCGGCGTGATAGTTGCAATTATTGTTGGTGTTGTTGTTGTGGTTTGCTCAGTCATACGACGCGCCTAATGATCTTTAACCTGCAAAATTGCTCTATACGCACGAATATGAAATTTGCCTTTTTCGCATGCCTACTCTCTCGTGGAAACAGAGAAATTTTCCATGAAACTTGCAATGGGAGTTACCTTTAGGTAAAATGCCTAACTAATTACATGTTTTTTTTATATTTTGTATGGCAGCGGTGACAATCTTTTTACATTAGTTTTTATTTAGGTCTTAATTTGTAAAAAAACATAGAAAATTACTTAATTATCAGTTAAATGACATAAAAAAGGGTCAGAAGATACTAACCAGGTCCCATCCAAAAACCCAAAATATTGGAAAAAAAAAAAATAATTTCTTTTTAATGAGATTTGCGAGAACACCTAAGAAATTTTTTTATTACTCCTAAATTGTCTGTGAATTATTTAGATGCACGATTTGGGCACTTTTGCTGCTGTGTTTAAGAACAAAGGATGCAGAACGTAACTTTTCGATTTAAACGTTCCTATATAGGTGAGTCTTAATTTGTTCTTTTACGAAAAAACTAGCCGCTGTCTTAAGGAAGTAAAAAACTTGTTCTATGTTTTTATATCCTACACCACATACGGGTGAGAAAAAAGAAACTGCAACAAATTCAAAGCCATAATTTTTACATTTTTTTAAACCCTCCACCATACTATGGTCGCTCCGTTTGCAACTCCTCGAAATACTCATGTCAGACACAACAAAGTATATATATTCTTGATCAGCGTAAAATTCTAAGTCGATTTAGCGATGTCGGTCTGTCTGTTGTAATCTTTCGAACGAATTGAGATAGAAGGCTAAAATTTTGCACACATGTTTATTTTTCAAGAAGGCAGGTTAAGTTAGTAAATGGGCCAGGTAGGTCCACGTTTTCATATAGCTGCCATTTAACAGTACCTCCCGATATTCGGTATTTTGATGATGATGATAGCGACATTATTCACCGGAATTGTTTAAAATTGGTATTTGAAGTTCGAAATGGATACTACAGCCTAAGACAGAAAATTTTCTGTTCAGGTCGAGGTCTTCGTATAGCCCCCATATAACGGTACCTCCCTATATTCGGGTTTAGATGCAATACCCACCGAAATTGTTTGAGGTGTCGTATTTGGAGTTCATAATGGATGCTACAGCCTATGACAGAAAATTGTCTATGCAGGTCGAGGTCTTCGTATAGGCCCCATGTACCAGTACCTCCCTATATTCGGGTTTAGATGCAATACCTACCGAAATTGTTTGAGGTGTCGTATTTGGAGTTCATAATGGATGCTACAGCCTATGACAGCAAATTGTCTATGCTGTTCCAGGTGTTCGTACAGCTCCGATATAACGGTACCTCCCTATATTCGATATTTTGATGATTTTAGCTACATTATTCACCGTTTATTTCAAGTTTCGAATTTGATTTTCGTAACGACTTATGACAAACAATGCCTACGGCTATATTTTTAAAATTTTAACAGAATTTTTTAAGGATTTTAATTCCAAATTCATTCCATATGGTGGAGGGTATTCAAAGTTCGGCCCGGCCGAACTTACTGCTTTTTAACTTGTTTAATTTTATAGAATGAAAGAAAAAATGTCGGAATTAGCATCAAATTTTAGAATAAGCTTAGATTTCTTCAAATTGATTACCTTTGGCACGAATTATGGCCTGCAAACGGCCAATGAAAGCGTCACACGCTGACCGAATGTTGCTCTGCGGTATTTTGGCCCATTCCCGGCGAAGCGCTTGCTTGAAGTGATCGACAATTTGGTATTTTTTAGTGCCAACCTTGCTTTCCAAAATACTCCAGACACAATAGTTCAACGGACTGGTATCCGGAGATTTTGGTGGCCATTGTGCACTGGAAATGAAGCGAGGAACCTAATTTTATAACCATTCTTGGGTGACATAAATCGCGTGCCCAAGACTTTAATACACCCTCCAGAATATTTTCGGAAAATACTAAATTTTTTGGAAAATACTAAAATGTGCGTGAGATACCAGATATAGTGGACCGAGGGCTGATGTCTAAACCAATGTTGTGAACACTGCAGCTAATCCATTTATTTGGATAGCATAAGATGTTACGCTTCCAAACATATGTATATTTTAGTCGAGACCACATCATTAACAATCGAACGTGATTTAAAGCAATTTTCTCAAGTTTTGAATACGAAAAAAACCCAATCCAAAAAAGAAAAAAATTAAATAAACGTTTTAATCTGCTAACATGGCATTTCTCCAGTGTCTACCGATGTATGTAGGTACGTACGTACGTACTATTTTGGAAGAGGTCAGAAGACATTGAGGTTTTTCTGTCTTTATTTCTTTTTGCTTTAAAATTTGTACCATTTATTGTTATTTTCGGCTACCGCAGCGTAGCGTCCGTCACCCGAACAGTTTATATGTTGTGCACGAAGTTGCGATCATGTGCTATCTTTGGTGCTCGCATTCCATCATCGATCGGCATAATCATGTGCGGCCCATAGATTTGTTTCTTCAAGCACGTACAGCTTGAATTGGTATGGGTGTACCTCGAAACGACGAACGAAATGCTAAAACATGCGGCGTGTCTGTGTCGACAAAATGAAACAACAAATCACTTTCACCCAAAATACACAAAAAAAAAAAACTAAAGAAAAACAAACGAAAAAGTTGTAAGAAAAACATGAATGAATCAATGGGAGGGAGGTAGGTGATCGTTGTTGTTAATCTAGTGATTGTCTATGGAATAACCCAGGGACAAGGAAACAAGGAACAAGAAACAAAACTTACCAGCAGTGGGTTTACTTTTGTTGAAATAGCATTCAATCAATACAGTGAGAGCGAGGGAATCTAAGTATACACTTCATCATACCCAGTGAGAAAATGGAGAAGATATCATATTAAAACTATAATTGTTCACATACACATTCTGAGTCGATTTATGCACGTCCGCCAGTCTGTCTGCCCATGTATTTTTGTAAACAAAGTACAGCTCGCATTTATTGCCCGATCCAGATGAAATTTTGCACATATCATATGTTTGGCCCAAGGACGAACTCTATTGAAATTGGAGATAATCGGTAAAAATTTAGATATAGCTCCCATATATATCTCCGTCTGATTTGCATTTTACTGTGCGCCAAACGTGTAATATCAGCCCGAATAGTATGGAATTTTGCATATACAACCAAATTATGCCTTAAAATAAGTATGCTAAATTTGATCGAAATCAGTTCAGATATAGCTAAAGCTCCCATATATATTGTTTATCCGATTTGTTATTTTTGTCCTCCGCAGCCGTAATATGCACTCTGTAACTACAATATTTGGGTTCAATTTCAGAAATATATTTGCTAAATTTTATTGGGATCGGATAAGATTTGGATGTAGCTTCGATATAACTTCGTCCGATTTACTTTTTATTGTGCACCAAACGTCTAATATTTATCCAAATGGGATGGAATTCGGCATATACGACCGAATTGAGTCTAGACGCTATTATGTCAAATTTGGTGAAGATCGGTTCAGATATAGCTATAGCTCCCATATATATTGTTCATCTGATTTGTTATGTTTGTTACCCACAGCCGTAATATGCACTCCGTAACAACGATATTCAGGGAAATATATCAAATACAGCTCACAAATATCTTTGCAAAATTTTATCGAGATCGGTTCAGATTTGGATATAGCTCCCATATATATCTTCGTTCCGATTTCATGTTAATTGTGCACCAAATGGGCAATGCAAGTCCGAATTTAAAAGATACAAATGCTTCGGCATATTTAGTCTTTTGAACTTTAAATTATAATTATAATCATAGAGTGTATGATTGAATTCTCCCGTAAAAACTTTTAATTGTTATGCGGAGCTCTACTAAATAAGCAAAGTGGTGTAGTCGGCCCCCGCCCGACTTAAAGACTTTCTTTAATAGTTTTAGTACTCAAAATGAACAATTTGTTTATTATTTCATGGGCAAAACAAAGCTGCAGAAATGATAATTGAAAAATTAATGGCCTTTGCATCAAAAAGTCTTCAAACCCTTTCGTTTTGAAGTTTACTGAAGAACATATTAGTTAAACCGTTGCACAATGGCTCCGTATCATTTCAAGGTTTCCATATTTAAACCCTAGAAACCAGCGGTGAACTTAATACAAATTTCAGTCCATTCCAACACCCAACGGCATATTTTGTGGCAATTTGCATAGTACGAATTTTCCAAACCACCTCCTTCATTTAAAATCAAATTTAGTAACATTTAGTACTTCTCCTATAATTTTAGTACTCATTTGCAAAATCGTGCCACATTTCAATCCCAGGCTTCTATAGTTATCGCAATATAAAACTTCACGTTTTCCGGGATAGACCAGAATACCAAATTAAGTTCAATTTTTTTGATTGGCAACACCACTACCAGATCTCAATCCCAGATACCAACAGAAACCTCAATATCAAATTTCAGAATTTTATCTCTGTCCCTTCGGCTAATATCTAATTTAGTACCTTTCGAACAATTATAGTACACATTTCCAAAACCACCTCCATATCTCAATCTCAAATATCAACAGAGACCGCAATATCGAATTTCAGGATTCCCGCACCATACCTTCACACCATACCTAATTTTGTACCATTTAGTACTTCTCGTACGAATAAAGAACGCTTTACCCAACAACCTTCATTCATAAATCAGTACAAATGTAGTACACATTTCCAAAACAACGTCCATATCTTAACCACACACCCACACAGTGACATCTATTCCGGATTTCTGCTCTATTCCTTCACCCAATACCCAATTTAGTACATCTTAGACTTTTCGTATAATTAGAGTACACATTTCTGAAACCATCTGCATATCTCAATCCCAGATACCAACAGGGATTCCAGCCCTACCCATTGATTGAATACCAAATTTAGTACCATTCAGTACATTTCATACTTTCGTTATAGTACACATATCCGAAACCATCTCCATATGTCCTGGCCACACATGAATAGCAACCCTAATACCCAATTTATGATTTCAAGCACTCTCTTTTTCTTTCTCTTTACCCAATACCAAATTGTATCAAATATAGTACCATTAAGTACTTTTCGTGTACTTGTAGTACACATTTCTAATTTATATTTACATTTTTCAAATTTAGTATCATTTAGTATCAGTTCGCTCACTTAGTACACTTTTCCCAAACCACCTGTATAGATAAAACTTTCTTTCAAAACTTGATTCTAATACCAAATTTTAAGTTTTTAACTCTATCCGTTCACATAATAACAACTGGTACCACTTTGGAAGTTTGGTACCATTTTAGAATTTTTCGTAACTTTTAAGTTCGAATTTCCAAAAACCCTTTGGTATATCTATTTCGCACTTTCTTTCTTTTTTCATTTTTTAAAATTTTGTTTATCCAATACAATGAATTTTATAATTTTTAGTACAATTTCGAACTTTTCTTGCCCTTTTAGAACGAATTTCCAGAAACCCAGCCTTATCACATTTGTAACGATTATTTCGATAAGTTGCGAATGGAATGAAAAAATAAAAACTTAAAATATCCTTCATTACATATTGAAGGGTATAGAAACCATACAGGGAGGATTATATTACAAAATTTACAATGACAATGATTATTTTTCCAAGGATGCTGATTTGTTTGTTGTTTATTTCATCCGATTTGCTTTATCTGATTTTCTGAAAGAAATCTTCTTATTTTACGTCAAAGAATGCATCGTTGATTACGTTTTATGTTTCTCTTCAAAAAAAAAAGTCAGCACAATGTCTGGCGGTTTATCTGTCTACAAAGCCATGCGTTTGTGCCCTCGAAGAAACTCCAGTCTAGTCTTTGTAAGATCGTCGCACATTTATCCTTAGCGGCAAACAGAAAAATTCTGTCATTAGCATATCTGGTAACGAGTTTAAAGAGTGGGATGTCAGTATTTCACTTTCGTTTATGTTCCGCGGCGTTGACAACAATATGTGGGGAATTTTGTAGAAGGAGGTTTGTCGGTCTGTAGCATGATGCTGTAATGAATCAATGATTAAAAAAAAAACTATAATAAAAACGGTTTGGGGCGCAACGAAGTTCCTACGTATTTCTCTATATTCTTCAAGATGTGATATTGAGTATTATAAGTTTCTTATTTGGTTTGTAACACCTCGACTTAACTCTTTAAGAGTTCATAATGTATGCATTAAAAAACAAGAAAAATGGGTTAATATATATCTATATGTACCTATGAAAGAGTAGTGAAATAGCTGACTGAGAATCAACGTCCAGACGAATCGGCTGAAGCCAGAATTTTTAAATTTTGCACGAGGGTCAGTCACGACATGCCTTGAGTTTCTAGAAAATTGAATACTTTGTATTGGACAAGCGGAATGACCTAGAACTTTGAAGTTTGGAATGGGATTCACTGATGGAGTGCAGGATAAATGTACCAAATGCCAACTTTAAGGTTACGAAAAGTTCTAAAATGGTACTAGTCTTCTAAAATTGTACCATTTGGTAGTATATATGAACGGATAGAGCTAAGAACTTGAAATTTGTTTTCAGAATCAGGGTTGGAAAGTACGTTTGATATGTGAAGGTGGTATATAGAAATGTATACTCAGTGTGTGAACTTACTAAGTGGTACTAAATTTAGAAGAGTTTGGTGTGGGGAGAACGGATGAAGCTGGAACATTGATATACAGTTTTGGGGCCCCTGTTGGTGGTTGGTTTGTGATAAAGAGCTGAAAGGTGGAGGCGAAAATGTATACTACAAGTGGTCGCTGTTCATGTGCAGACTGGACATATGGAGGTGGTTTCGGAAATGTGTACTATAATTTTACGAAAAGTACTGAATGACACTAAATTTGTTTTGAGTGAAGGTATTGCTAGAAACCGCAAATTTGATATAGAGGTCTCTGTTGGTATTTGGGATTGAGATATGGTATATTACAAATGTACGAAAAGTACTAAATGGTACTAAATTTGGTATTGAGTGAAGGAATAGAGCTGAGGAATAGAGGAAATATATATTCAGTCTGTGAACTTACTAAGTGGTACTAAATTTAGAAGAGTTTGGTTTGGGGAGAATAGATGAAGCTGGAACCTTGATATACTGTTTTGGGACCCCTGTTGGTGGTTGGTTTGTGATAAAGTTGGTTTCGGAAATGTGTACTATAATTTTACGAAAATTTTACGCAAATTTGATATGGAGGTTTCTATTGGTATTTGGGATTGAGATGGTATTGAAATGGTACTAAATTTGGTATTGAGTGAAGGAATAGAACTGTAATCCTGAAATTTGATATGGATATCACTGTTGGTGTATGTGGTTGAGAGAAGTACAAGGTTTTGGATATACGTGGTATAGTTGTACTAAATGGTACTAAATTTGGTAATGGGGGAAATTATGAAGCTCAAATTTGATATTGAGGAGTCAGTTGGTATTTGGAATTGAGATATGAAGGTGGATTGGAAATACCTGCTATATTTGTACGAAAAGTAATAAATGGCAATAAGTTTAGTATTGGGTGAACGAATTGGATTTGGGTTCTAAAATTTGATATTAAGGTCCCTGTTGATATCTGGAATTGAGATGGTTGAGTTGTTCCTGAAATGTGTACTGTAATTGTACGACAAGTACAAATTGGTGCTAAATTACGTATTGGATGAAGGAATATAACTGGAATCCCACATTTGATATTGAAGGTATCTGTTCGTATCTGGTGTTGAGATCTGGTGGTGGTTTTCCAAATACGTACTAAAATTGTTCGAAAAGTACTTAATGGTACTCATTTTGGATCGCTGCTGGTGTGAAGGATAGGGAGATATCGATTGTTTTGGATATGGGTACTAAGTCTTACTAAATTTGGTATTGGGTGAAGGGATAGAACTGAAATTCCAAATTTTGATATTGAGGTCACTGTTGAACACAACTGTTCATTTTGAACATAAAAATTGGATGTGGGTCCTTTGTGCAATGGTTTTACTAATATCCTCCTCGATGAACTTTAAAATGAAATTTTTTGAGACTTTTTGGTGTAAAAGGTAGCATTTTTCCATTATTCCTTCCGAAAAAGAAAAAACGGGAATAACATGCAAAACCTTAAATATCTGAAGTTTTAAAGTTTTTCTTAAAAGATTGAGTCAATCTGAACAAATTGTGCATTTTGATTAATAAAAAAAACTAACACGAACTTTTTGAACGAATCTAAAATATTATGGTGGACTTTTCCGGGTACTTGCTAGTATATATTTATAAGTTAAGTACGAAAAATCAACCCCAAATATGTTAAAATTGATCGAAATCGTTTCAGATTCATTTTTCTATTTTTGAACATAACCAGAGTTGTATAGGGCATATAATTGTCGACCCGCCCATCTTTGATGTTTTACTTACATTTGTTTCTTTTAATTTTTTTACCAAATCATTTTATCACGGTTTTACACATTTCCATTTCGTTGACCTATCTTCATTCGACGTCTCCAACAGACGTGTGGTTTATTACAACAATTGTGTAGTACTTCTTCATTAGCATGGCCCGAATAAATCGCACGCACAACGTTTAGAGTCTGCAGCTGTTTTACAAATGAAAAAAAAAACTAAATTAAAAAACAGCTTTGTTACATTTCCATGGCAATAAACACACAGATCTGTTGATATTTACAATACATCATCCCAAACACTGCGAAGTGATATAGAGGAGATTTAAAAAAAATGATTTTAATTTTTTTTTTTCATTTACATACAGATTGGCATTGTAACATTTGCGTTTGTTGCCTATAGCTAGCCAACTTCATACCAAACCCAAATGCTGGGAGTGTGAAAATTTTTGAAATGTATTTTCTCAAGGAAGGAGTGCTAAAGTGAGCTATGGATGTTTATGGAGATTTTTTTCTTTTTGTGTGTTTGAGTTATTTTTCTGTTTTGTTTTCCTGGAAATTTAATTAAATTTGCATGGTGTTTCAATATTCATAACTTGTTCTATATAATCCTGTAAATTTGAAAGTATTAAGTCTAACATCCAAATGAGACGGATTCGGCAATTTCCACATACCCTATATTGTGTCCTCCTTTACATATCATGGCCCGCATACTTTCCCTTCATCATTACAACAACAGAAAAGGTTGTTCATTGCATTTATTGTACAACAGAATTTATTAATAAAACCATCTGTCAATATGAATAATTATCAGCGGTGAAAATATAAAAATACCGCAAAAAAAACTGCTGGCATCACTAGACAAAGTTTTTCTGCCCATAAAGCATCCATGCATCCAACTACCTACACGCATTTAAAACGCTTGTGCAATTACTTGTATGAACCGGGACAACTTCAAGATCTTGGTAAAAAAAAAAACGTTGAGTTAAGACCACCACGTGCGCTCATAGTTTGTTGGGCTGGCAGACAGACAGACCGACGTACAGACAATTGAATCTTAAAAGATCTGGATTGGTTTACAAGCGACTGCATATTTAGAAACGAAGAAGCAACGGCGGATAACAACAAATCATGGTTTGCTGCTCCTTTGGTGAGGCGCGAAACTGGTTTATTAGCTCATTCATGGAACATTGCAGACTTCTTTGTAACTTGGTCTAAGGCAGTTTCAGTTGGCAAGGGATCATCACAAAAGAGTAACATGGGCTGAAAATCAAGGGCCGAAATGGACTGCCTAATAAGCTATATCTATATAGGGAGGTTGCAAATTATCAGTCGTTTTGCCGACAATTATAAACCCTCAGCATATTACCGTAAGGGCTATTGGGTCTATACTCCTCCAAACGAAACGGATTTCGTTTAGGAAATTTACAATTAAATAAAATTATTAAATTTTACCATTTAGCAATGAGATCCAAATATTGCTGGCAAAAGCCAAAGAGAAAACAAGTTAAAAAGCAGCAAGTTCGGCCTGACCGAACTTTGAAAACCCTCCACCATTTGGAAGGAATTTGAAAATTTTCAAAAAATAAAATCCTTAAAATTTTAAAAATACCGAATATAACCGTTATATTGAGGTCTATACGACGTGAACCTACATAGGCATTGTTTGTCATAAACCTTTACCATATTCAAATTCGAAATTTGAAATAAACGGTGAATAATGTAGCTAAAATCATCATTATATCGGAGCTGTGCGAAGACCTGGACCAGCATAGACAATTTTCTGTCACAGGCTGTAGCATCCATTACGAACTTCAAATACGACATCTCAAACAATTTCGGTGGGATTTGTACCTAAACTTGTCAAAATACCGAATATAGGGAGGTACTGATATATGGGGACTATACGAAGACCTGGACCTGCATAGACAATTTTCGGTCACAGACTGTAGTTCCCATTACAAACTTCAAATACCAAATTTGAAACAATTCGGTGAATAATGTCGCTAAAATCATAAAAATACCGAATATCGGAAGATACCGTTATATGGGGGCTATACGAAGACGGGGACCTGCACAGATAATTTTCTGTCTTAGGCTCCATTTGGAACTTCAAATACCACATTTGAAACAATACCGGTGAATAAATTTGCTAAAATCATCAAATATTCGGCATATCGGGAGGTACCGTTATATGGGGGCTATATGAAAACGTGGACCTACATAGACCATTTACGAACTTAACCTGCCTACTGGAAAAATAAATATGTATGCAAAATTTTAGCCTTCTATCTCAATTCATTCGAAAGATAGCGTGATTACAACAGACAGACAGATAGACGGACATCGCTAAATCTTCTTAGAATTTTTCGCTGATCTACTTTGTTGGGTCTGACGTGAGTATTTCGAGGAGTTAAAAACGGAATGACAAAGTTAATATACCCTCCATAGTATGGTGGAGGGTATAATAAAAGTATAGCACAAATAAAATAGTATCAGTCGGTTTTGCCGACAGATGTATACCCCAGTCTTGAGTTTTGATTATTCAAACTGTTGACCCTTTATGTAGGAGTTTCCGAAGCAGTTGCCCAATATTGACTAAGACCTAAGATTTATATCAATATTACAACCTGCCAGATTTGGACAATATCGACCACTTCCAATACTTTATATGAGATATGTGCAAATTTTTGGAAAATATGGAAATATGCGTGAGTTAACAGATATAGCGGACCGAAATATTCCATTTCCGTACTTCATCTAATACAGAAAAAAATATTGGTATGGGCAAAATTTGAAGGAAATCGAACATTTATATCCATTTTTATGCGAAATCATAGATTTTGATTTCTGGTTAAGAGAAATAATAAGATATAGCAAATTGTATAGGATCGCTGACTTGTTTCGCCAGTTATGACAGATATAAGTATTGGAAATTGTGACCTTATGTGGATGAAGTGACAGAAGGGGTTCGTGGATGTATATCAACTTCACAACATATCTTGTTTTAGCAAAAATGTTTGTTTGTCTGAAATTTGAAGAGAGATGTTTATTTCACGTTTTTTATTTTTCCAAAACCCTTTGTGGAGCAGAAACCAGAAGGAATGGCCCGATCTCTACCATCTTCATAACAGACCTCGAGGTGACAGAAATATAGAGATGTGCCGAGTTTTAATGGAACAGAATGTTATTTTCAAAAAAATTGAACCCCTGTAGGGGAGGCACTAGAAGGAATGGTCCATTCTCTACCGTTTTTATACCCTCCACCAAAAAAAGTATGGAGGGTATATTAAGTTCGTCATTCCGTTTGTAACTCATCGAAATAATCATTTTAGACCCAACAAAGTATATATATTCTTCATCAGCGTAAAATTCTAAGACGATTTAGCCCTGTCCGTCCGTCTGTCCGTCTGTTGTAATCACGCTACAGTCTAAACGAATTAAGAAAGGAAGCTAAAATTTTGCACAGATCTCTCTTTTGTCTGCAGGCAGGTCAAGTTCGAAGATGTGCCATATAGGTCCACGATATCGTATATCCCCAATATAACTGTACCCCCCGATATTCGGTATTTTGATGATGTTAGCCACATTTTCAATGGAATTGTCTTAAAATCCACACAAGTAGTTCCTTGTGAGTACTTTACCCCCTGAGAGAGAATTGTCTGTACAGGTCCACGATATCGTATATCCCCCATATAACGGTATCCCCCGATATTCGGTATTTTGATGATTTTACCCACATTTTTCAACGAAATTGTCGGAAAATCCACACAAGGAGTTACTTGTGGGTACTTTATACCTCGGCAGAGAATTATCTATATAGGTTAACGATATCGTATATCCCCCATATAACGGTACCCCTCGATATTCGGTATTTTTATGATTTTACCCACATTTTTTTATCGGAATTGTCTGAAAATCCACACAAGGAGTTCCTTGTGGGTACTTTATACCTCGACAGAGAATTATCTATATATGTCCACGATATCGTATAGCCCCCATATAACGGTACCCCCGATATTTGGTATTTTTATGATTTTATCCACATTTTCAATGGAATGGTCACAAGGGGTTCTTTGTACACAAGGGGTTCTTTGTGAGCACTTTACCCCCCGACAGAGAACGTATAGCTCCCATATAACGGTACCCCGCGATATTCGGTATTTTGATGATTTTAGCCACATTTACCAATCGTATTGTCTGAAAATCCACACACGGAGTTCTTTGTGAGCACTTTACCTCTGAAACGGAATTGTCTATATAGGTCCACAATATCGTATATCCCCCATATAACGTTACTCCCCTATATTCGGTATTTTGATGATGTTAGCCACTTTTTTCAATGGAATTATCTGAAAATCCACACAAGGAGTTCCTTGTGAGTACTTTACACGCAGACATAGATTTGTCTTTATAGGTCCACAATATCGTATATCCCCCCATATATCGGCACCTTCCTATATTAGATATTTTAAAGATTTTAAAAGAATTTTTAATGGATTTTATTTTTTTGAAAACTTTTTAATTCATTCCAAATGGTGGAGGGTATTCAAAGTTCGGCCCGGCCGAACCTACTGCTTCTTTACTTGTTATAACAGATTCTGTGTTGATAGATATATTCAGATGTACCAAGTCTAAATGGAATCGGATGTTAATTTTTCGTTTTATGAGCTTAATGTATATTCAAAATTTCGACCTTTTGTGGGGGAGGTACCAGAAGGAGTGGACCGATATATTCCATTTTAACACTAGATCTTGGGTTTATAAAAATATTGGAATGCGTGAAATTTATAAGACAATCGGATTCTTACATCACATTTTATAAGAGTTGTAGTTATTTAAAATTGTGAACCCTTGAGGGGAGGTACTTGTTGGAGTGGACCGATATTTTCAATTATCGCACCTGACTTAGCACTGACGCAAATATTAAGATTTGCAAAGTTGGAGCAAAATCGGATTATCGTTTCTCTTTGTGTGCAAAAAATATTTTTTGATAATTTGGACCTTTTGTGGGGGAGGTACCAGAAGAAGTGGACCGATATATTCCATCTTGCCACCAGACCTTGGGTTTATAAAAATATTAGAATGCGTTAAATTTATAAGACAATCCGACTCTTATATCACATTTTATAAGAATTGTAGTTATTCAAAATGTTGACCCTTTGTGGGGAGGTATTTGATGGAGTGAACCGATATTTTCCATTTTCGCACCTGACCTAGCACTAGCGACATTATTAATACTTGCAAAGTTAGAGCAAAATCGGATTATATTTTCTATATTTTTTTTTTTTTGAAAATTTCCTTTTTGTGGGGAAGGCAGCAGAAGGAATCGACCGATATATTTCATTTTAACGCCAGACCTTTCGTTAATAAAAATATTGGTATGTGCGCAATTTGAAGACAATCGGGCTCTTACTTTACATTTTATAATAGTTATAATTATTTAAAATTTTGACCTATTGTGGGGGAGGTCGACATTGTCAATTTTCGCACCTGACCTAGCCCTTATACAAATATGGGGATTAGCAAAGTTGGAGCAAAATCGGATTATTATTTCTCTTTTGGTGCGGAGTTTATTTATTTATTTATTTATTATTATTATTTTTTTTTTTTTTTGAAAATTTTTGGAATGCCAGAAGGACCGACATTGTCCATCTCCGAACTCCATCTAAGTTTTATAATAATGTTACGATGTATAAATTCAGCTACATTCTTATTTTAATCTACTTGATTTTTCTGTTGCCAATTTTCTTATTACCAACAAAATTTCACAAGAGATGCGTACATCACCTCTCTCCCCCTTAAAATGCGTTTAATGGTGGTGCATTGTTCGCCTGATTTCCTCAGGTTTTGTTTCGAACTCTTTCGCATTATTATTATTATTATCAATATATGTCATGTTATGAAATCATTTTGTCAACGTTCGGTTGTTTAATCTCACTTTGTCCAGCAAGATCGATACGACATTAATGGTAAAACAGGATATCACAGCTAGTTGTTTTACGCGAAAATGAAATTGAAGTCAGCACAAAGACATGTTTTTTTGTTTCTAACTTGCTTTCGCTGGTGCACAGTGGGTCAATGGAAAAAAATTTGATTCCATGATCGTTATATAATGGAGAAATCAGTGGAGGAGCATTGGGAGAAAAATTATAATTCGATAACTAAAATTAATTTTTTTCTAAGATGATTATCCCCTTCAGGTGATATAATAAAGGTCCTGCTCGCATTTTCACTCAATGTGGTTGTAATTTGATATTTTGAAATCTTAGTGAAGAGAAAAAATTCTTGCAAAATATTTCTCTGTTGCTCAAAACTTTGAAATAGCTAGGATACAACAGTATCCCTATCAATTCTGCATATTTTGATGGATAAACGGTCAAGCCTTATATAAATTCACAACAACATAAGCTTCATGTAATAGTTCTGTCTGACCTTATTTCTTTTTTGGCTACTTCACTTGTGATATTTTTACTCGAATCCAATCAATATTTTTGAAATCGGTGATGTTAAAAATAAGGATTTTTACCAGAAAATTTTTAAGTCACAGTGCATCGTCATCTCTAACGGCAAACTGCGACAAGCTAGAAAAAACCAAACAATTTAAATTTGTAATTATCAATGATCGGCACAAAACTTACCACCTGATCGTTGCTACAATTTCGCATTCGATTTATTTTTGCCGCCTCTTTTTTGGTGTGTTGACAATCTGCTAAAAAAAAGAGACACCACCACCACCATAATTGCCATAAAAGTGTACACACAACCCGGTATGACAGCTTCAACCGATGCGCTGCAGCGTTGTGCGGTGTTGCATTTCCGTTACCATTTTGGAAATTATCACACAAAAAACTTAATCGAAAATAGATGCTGAGAGAAAAACCATACCAAGAAATATTTTTTAGTGGTGGAATCCATCAATACCCTACAATTCTAAATATCTTATGTTAAAAGGATCTTACTTAGAGATCAAGGAAAACTTCCTCTAGAGGTGTTGCGAGACTATGCATACCGACTAAGAAAATAATTTTTTTTACCCTACACCACATAATGGTAAGGGTATTATGTTTTTTTGCATTTGTTTGTAACAAAGGAAGGAAACTAGATAGACCGATAGTTACCTTTGAGGAATCACTTTCTGAGTCGATTTATGCATGCCAGTCCGTCCGTCCATCTGACCATGTATTTTTGTGAATAAAATGCAGGTCGCATTTATTATCCGCTTGAAATGAAATTTTCCTAACAACATTTGTTTGGCCCAAGGACGAACCCTATTTAAATTGGTGAAAATCTGTTCAAATTTAGATACAACTCCCATATGTATCTTCAACCGATTTCGGGTTAATTTTGCACCAAAAGGCCAATATCAGTCCAAATGACCTGAATTTTTAACATCTGACCGCATTCAGCCTAGAATCAAGTAAATCGAATTTGGTGAAAATCGGTTCTTTCCAGCTATAGCTCCCATATATATGTTTTATCCGATTTGGTGGTTAAGTTCCTCACATGGGTAAAATACACTACACAGCAATAATATTTGGTATCCGATTTGGTATCAGATACAGCCCAGAAATATTTCTGCCAAATTTTTATCAAGATCGGTTCAGATTTGGATATAGCTCCCATATATATCTTCAACTGATTTTGGGTTAATTGTGCACCAAATGACCAATATCTGTCAATGTCCGACCGAATGCAGTTCAGAAACAAGTACATCAAATATGGTGAAAATCGGTTCAGATATAGCTATAGCTCCCACATATATGTTGTTGTTCACTCCACAACAATGATGTTTGGTACCAAATATCTGTAGAGCTCGGAAATAAATTTGCCAGATTTTATCGACATCGGATATTCCTCCCATATATATCCTTAATCCCATTTCAGGTTTTATGTGCAAATACTGGCTAATATCGGCCCAAATGGAGTGGATTTCGGGGCTCACGTTTCCATTCCGATATATATTTTTAATATAATCCTCCTCGAAGTGTTCTTTATAGCAATGTTATGTGGTATAAAAGATAAAAATGTCTCCGATAAGCTTTGTGAAAATCAAATAAGAATGGGATATGCCATAATTTTTACATTTTTTTTTTTTAAATTTTATTGAATGAAAATAAAAATGTTGGAAATAGCATCAAATTTTAGAATAAGTTTAGATTTGTTCAAATTGGTCACCTTTGGAACGAATTATGGCCTTAAAACGGCCAATGAAACCGTCACACGCTGCCCGAATGTTGCTCTGCGATATTTTGGCCCGTTCCCGGCGAAGCGCTTGCTTGAGGTGACCGACACTTTGGTTTTTGTTTTAGTGCCAACCTTGCTTTGCAAAATACTTCAGACACAATAGTCCAACGGATTGGTATCCGGAGATTTTGGTGCAATTGTGTGCTGGAAATGAACACAGGACCTTCATTTTGTAACCATTCTTGGTCAGCTGACCTCTTTGACAAGTAAACACGATCCTTTTGTTTGTTTACAAACTGCTGGACAACGAATGATTTCTCATCGGAGAAAACCAAATTCAGTAGTTTACCACTTTCGGCCAAGTCAAGCGAAGCAACTCTTTATCTCTTTTTAGTCTATTTTCTTTCCCCTGCGGTGTAAGTTCTTGCACTTTTTGGAATTTCAATGGCTTTACCCCGAGCTCATTTTTCAATATTTGCCGAATGGAATATTGCGATATGCTCAGCTCACGAGCTATTTTTCGGCACCTGCGACGCGGGTTTCGAACAAGTCGCTTTTTTATTTTCGAACCATTTCTGCTAATGTTGGTGTTTTCTTCCGTCCACTTCCTTGACGCCGGGCTACGCTACCAGTATCACGGTAACGAGCGATGGTACGAGACACAAAAGATTTATTCACATTTAAATGCTGGAGTGATCTAACGCTGGAGTGGTTTTCTAGCCAAATATAAAGAAATTACACTCTAACGCTTGAATTCCATGACGAATATTTTTGTTTCTGGAAAATTCTCACCAAAATGCATTTGTGCGTTTGTAAATAATATAATGAGCTGTCACTGGAATAATATTAACAGCTGTCGGACGAGTGTCTTAGAAATGCAGCAGTCTGATTTTTTTTTCATCTCACCCTGTATATGTTTCATCCGATTTGGACTCCACAACAATGATATTTGGTACCACATATCTTATAGAGCTCGGAAATACCTTTGCCAAATTTTATTGAGATCACCTCAGATTTGGATATAGCTCCCATGTATATTCTTAATCCGGTTTCAAGTTTATTGTGCAAATAATGGCCCAAGAGGAGTGAAATTCGGGGCTAACGTTTCCATTCCGATATTTATTTTTCATATAATCCTTCTTGAAGTTATATCATGGTATTTAGTTATTTGAAATAAAAGATTTAAATGTTTTCGTCAAGTTTGGTGAAAATTGATTCAGATATGCCTTCCATATATTAGTTCCCTCTGAAACCAAATTGTATCTGCTCTAAAGTCAAAAGTTGATAGGTGGCATGAACTACTTCAAATAAATTCTTTTGTTATGGGAACTCTATTAAATATGGATGGTGTTGTAGTAGCCGACTTTTGACTTTTCCTTACTGGTTGAAATCTGCAATATTGCCGGAGACACCATATATACCTAAAATCAACGGATTCGAAGGAATTTTAATCCGAAAATTTCAAAACATTTAAGAGGGGGGAATTGTCTCCATGTGGGTTACTTTGTGATGTAAACTTGCAAAACGCCGATACACGTGTCTTATTTTTATTGCTCTACTTTCATGATCTGCTGAATTTCATTGTGTTACAATCGATTGATCCACACAAAAATGCTATATCCTCTCCTGGTAGTGATCCTGGCCATAAAAATGTAATGAAAGTAAAGTTGTTATGTGTCAATTACCATTGCATGGCATAAATGTGACCACAATCTGTAAGTATGTATGTGTGTGTTTGTATTACTGTGCACATTTTTTTGCTCACAAAATTGTTCATATTTACGAAACAAAATTCACTTTTAAGTTACAGCAAACAGTCTGCAAAAGAAAATTATGCGTAAAACTGGCTCCACCATCCATACCCACGATTTCAGGTTATCTTTGGCAAAAATTATAATAATGCATTTTCTGGCCAAAGATGATAATGACGATGATGATTATTATCTTCCAGGCAAATAAAAAAACAATCAACGAAATGTTTGGACACAAATGTTGACAAACATGTTGCACGATGGCACACAACATCAAACATTTTGTGTTGTACTGCATGTGTGTTTGGTGAACTAGGTTGTGTTTATGGTTCGATGAGGTTTGTTTTCGTAATAATGATGTTCACGTGCCTTCTGCAGTTGGTTTGATAAAAATATTTCCATTTCAACATTCAATCAAGTTCTTTGCATTGTGGTGCATTTTGTGTGTCGCACATATTTTTTGGGAAAGGTCATGGTGGCTTGTAAAAAGTGTTATATACAGTGGATCACAATAATTTTAGACTAATATGAGGGATTTACTGACTGGCTAATTCATTAACTCCTAGAGGAAACGGGCGAAGCTGGAATCTTTAAATTTTGAATTGTGGTCAACATAGGGGCGAATATTGTGAGTCTTTTATTATTCAAAATTTTGACCCGTTTGTGGGGGAGGTACCAGAAGGTGTGGACTGATGTATTCCATCTTCATACCAAAACTTGAGTTAATAAAAATATTGTGATTTGTGTGATTTGGAGGCAATCGGACTCCTACATCGCATTTTATAAGAGTTATAATTATTCTAAATTTTGACCCGTTGTATGGGAGGTGGGTCGATATCTATAATCTTCACAGTATATAGCAATGTGCAGAATTTGAAGACAATCCGACCCTTGTTTTACATTTTACAATTATTCAAAATTTTGACCCCTTGTAGGGGAGGTACTTAATGGAGTGGGCTGCATCTGACCTAGCCCTGATTGGGATTTTCAAGGTTGGCATAAAATTGAATGATTTTTTCTTTTTCTATGGGGTGAACTATATTCTCTGAAATGGTACTAAATGAGGTATTTGGGTAAGGGATTAAATTGGATGCCTAAAATTTGACATTAGGATTACCTTTTCTGCGGTTTGGTTGCAACATGACGGGTGATTTGGATTCGTACCAAAAAAGTACGTACGTACGTTCGTAGTACAAAAGTACAACTACATTTTTTGTGAAGAGAAGTAGATGGCAATTTGAAATTTTGTATTGGGGTCCCGTGGCTGGTAAGTTTGTGAGGTGGTTTTGGAAATGTGTACAACAAGTGCGCGAAAAGTGCTAAATAGTACTACATTTCGAACATTTTGGTATTGGGTGAACAGATAGAGCTGTTCATGTGTAGCCTGGACATATGACGGTGAGTTTTGAAATGTGTACTAAAATTGTACGAAAGGCACTAAATAGTACTCAATTTCGCATTTGGGGAAAGAATAGAGCTGAAATTTGATATTGATGTCACTGTTGATCTGGATCTGGAATTGAGATATGGAAGTGATTTTGAAAATTGGTACTATAATTGTACGAAAAGTACTAAATTTGGTATTAGATGAAGGAATAGAGGGGAAATTCTGAAATTTGGTATAGATGGTGCCTGTGGTTGAGATATAGAGCTGGTTATGGAAATGTGTTCTATAATTGTACGGAAAGTACTAAATAGTACGAAATTGTGTATTGGGCGAAGGGATAGAGCTGGATTCCCGCAATTTGATATTGAGGTATTTGTTGGCATCTGGAATTGTACGAAAATTATTAAATAGTATTATATTTAGTATTGTGTGAAGGTGTAGAGCTGAAATGCCGAATCTTGATTCTGTGGTCTCTGTTGATATCTAGGATTAAGATAGCGAGGTGGTTTAGGAAATGCGTACTAAATTTATTCTAAATTGAGTCTTGGGTGAAGGGGTAGAGCTGAAATCCCATAATTTAATATTGTGGTTTCTGTTGGTATCTTCAATATTTAACTCAGTTTTTACTTATATCCTCCTCGGTAGACTTAAAAATGAAAGATTTTGAAGACTTTGTGGTGCAAACGGTAAACATTTTCCTATTATTCTTTCCGAAAAGGATAATCTTCAGAAATACAGAGTAAGATAAAAAAACTGCAACTAAATTTATTGAATGAAAGCAAAAAATTTCGGAAATAGCATCAAATTTTAGAATAAGTTTAGATTTCTTCGAATTGGTCATCTTTGACACGAATTATGGCCTTCAAACGGCCAATGAAACCGTCACACGCTGCCCGAATTTTGCTCTGTGGTATTTTGGTCCATTCCAGGCGAAGCGCTTGCTTGAAGTGACCGACACTTTGGTATTTTTTAGTGTCAACCTTGCTTTCCAAAATACTCCACACACAATAGTCCAACGGATTGGAATCCGTAGATTTTGGTGGCCATTGAGCTCTGGAAATGAAGCGAGAAACCTCATTTTGTAACCATTCTTGGGTGACGCGTGCTGAGTGCGATGGTTCTGAGTCCTGTTAGAATGTCAAAGGTCTGCGTCCAAAATGTTTGCATGCCCAAGGCTTTAATATACCTTACAGAATATTTTCGCGATAAAATTCGGCATTTATTCTGATGCCACGGTCGTTTAATACGAGCGGAGAGCGACCATCGGCTGTTATTACAGCCCACATCATCACAATGGCCGGCGCTTGAGTTCTGGTGGCCAACCGAAGGTGCACATTTTCAGCTGACCTCTGTGGCAAGTAAACGCGATAATTTTGTTTGTTTAAAAAGTGCTGTACAACGAATGTTTTCTCATCGGAGAAAACCAAATTCGGCGGTTCACCACTTTCGGCCAAGCGAAGCAATTCTTTAGCTCTTTTGAGTCTATTTTCTTTCTGTTGAGGTATAAGTTCTTGCACTTTTTGGCATTTCAATGGCTTTACTCCGAGCTCATTTTTAAATATTTGCCGAATGGAATATTGCGATATGTTCAGCTCACGAGCCATTTTTCAAGTCGCTTCTTTACTTTTCGAACCACTTCTGCTGATGTTGCTCTTTTCTTCCGACCACTTCGCTGACGTCGGGCTAGCTACCAGTATCACGGTAATAAGCGATGGTATGAGACACAAAAGATTTATTCACATTTAAATGCTGGAGTGCTCTGACGATAGCCACTTGTAGTTTTCCAGCCAAATAAAAAGAAATGACACTATCACGCTTGAATTCCATCGCGAAAAACTATTTTTCTGGATAATTCTCACCAAAATGCTTTTGTTAGTTTGTAAACAATATAATGAGCTGTCAATGGAATAATTTTAACAGGTGTCGGACGAGTAGCTTAGAAATAACAGCAGTCTGAAGTTATTGCAGTTTTTTTATCTCACTCTGTATATAAAACCTTAAAAATCTGAAAAGTACGATATATGAAGTACGATATATGAAATTTTGATTTAATAATTTTGCCAAACTAAAAAAAAAATAGCATTTTGGGTACTAAAAAGGCCTAACACGAATTGTTGCAACGAAACCTCAAATTTTCAGGCGGACTTTTAGTTTATGAAGTCGCGTGTACTTGCTAGTTTGAAATAAAAAACTAATACTTCTTTTTACATTGTAAAATAAGGCACATGTTTCTGCTATACTACGTTCATCATAAATAGATACTTCGATGGTAATATTTATTTCAGTATTTCTATTTTCTGATTTGTATAACACTTATCCCCCACTGTTAATTGGTTCAAACCTCGTTGTTCGAACATTCAACATTATACAATATTCCAGTATGAACACATACAATTTGTTTGCTCGACAGCCAATAACAAACTTCGCGCCATACAATCCGTCCATCCGCCTGCATGGACAACAAACCAAAAGTAAACAACAAACCAATTCAAGCAACCATTTTTCATTTTTGCATTTTCAAATACCATTCAGACTTTGAGACATACGGACGTCAAACAGGTAGCGCGCAATGTGAATAAAAGAAAATAACAAAAGAAGAAACAAAAATAAACGTAACAAAAAAAAAACTAGTTAACGCATATTAAAAAAATAACTCAATGCAATATGTAAATAGAAAACACGGAAATAGAAATAAAGCAACGTTTAAAAATAGAAAAATAAAGAATTAAAAATAACGCATAATCAGAGAATCATTTTATATGTTATGATGTGAAATTTTATGAAGAAATATTAAATCTTCTTCTTGGAAAAAAAATATTTCACATATGTACAGCAAAAAGCAAAAATATAAAAAATCAAAAACACCAACAACAAAGTGCAATATATATTCTGGTACAAAGTGTATTTGTGTATAAATGTGAGTTTTTTGTTTAAAAGAGTGAATAAAAATTTAAATGGCTGCTGTTCATGAGATATATATGTCATTTATGTGAAAAGAAAAACATACTCTACGGCAAAATTTAAATACAGAGCGAGCTCAATTAATGCTATCTTGGAATACAAATAACCAGCACTGGAAGAAGTTTTAAAATATTTAAGGATTTGGGAAAAACTGACCATAAATTCGCATTTTTTTGAGATCTATTCCAGTCATAAATTTTAGTAATCAAAACGCACAATTTGTTCAGTTTGACAGAATTTTTTAATCAAAACTCCATACATGGTACTAAATTAACAAACATTCGAGGTTTTCCATGTTTTTTCCTTTTTCGAAAAGAATAATAGGAACATTTTTACATTTGATGCCGAAAAGTCTTCAAAATCGATCATTTTGAAGTATGCCGAGGAGTATATTAGTAAAAACCATTGCACAATGGATCCACATGCAATTTTTCTGTCAAAAACTATTTCAATGTCTCCCCATATGCAGAGCATAGAAACCAACATTGACCTCAATATCAAATTTAAGGATTTCACCTCTATCCCTTCACCCAATACCAAATTTTGTATCATTTAGTACTCCAAAACCACCTCCATATTTTAATTCCAGATACCAGCAGATAGCTCAATATCAAATTTTGGGCTTCCTGCTCTATCCATTCAACAAATACCAATTTAGTACCACTTAGTTTTTCGTACAATAATGGGACCAACATGGACCTCAATATCAAATTTAGTAACATTAAGTAAACGTAACCTAAACAATCGACATATCTTCTATCTCAGACACCAACAGTGACCTCAATATCAAATTTCAGGATTTCAGCTCTGTAAATTCCCCCATTCCATAATTTAGTACCATTTAGCTCAATTATTGTACACATTTCTAATGCCAGTTCCTTTTCTCAACCACGGCCACCAACAGTGAGATTCATATCAATTTTTTGAATTTCAACTCTATTCCTTCACTCAATACCTAATTTAGTACTATTTACTACTTTTTGTACAATTATAGTACAGATATTCAAAACCACCTCCATATCTCAATGTCAGATATTAACAGAGATCTGAATATGAAATTTCGGCATTTCAGCTTCATTTCTTCAGCCAATATCAAATTTAGTACCATTTAGTACTTGACGTACACATTTCCGACATCATCTCCATATTTAAATCTCAGATATTAACAGAGATCTAATTATGAAATTTTGGGATTTTAGCTCTATTTCTTCAAATTTAGTACCACTTAGTACTTTTTGAACAATTATAGTACACATTTTTAAAATCACCTCTATATTTCAACCCTTGTACCAACAGAGACCTCAATATAAAATTTCGGGATTCCAGCCTTATTGCTTCACCAAATACAAAATTTAGTACCATTTAGTACTTTTCGAACATAAATAGGTTGTATTTCTAAATCAACGCTAAATCTCAAATCCAGAGAGCATAATATCAAATTTGAGGTATCCAGCACTATCCCATCACCCATTACTGAATTTTGTACCATTTAGTACTTTTCGTGCCATTATGGTACACATTTCCGAAACCACCTCCAAATGTCCAGGCTACACATGATGAGCAACCCTAATACCAAATTTCAGATTTCAAGAACAATCTATTCACCCAATACTAAATTGTATATATAGTACTATTTAGTAATTTTCGTGCGCTTGTAGCACACATTTTCAAAACCATATCTTTATCACAAATCTATCACCAACAGGGACCCTAATACAAAACTTCAAAATTTCTGCTTCAGCCGTTTACCCTATACATAGTGCTCCAATTTTTGTACCATTTAGTACGGTTGGCACATTTAGTACATATTTTCAAAACCACCATTATATATCAAAATTACTTTGCAAGCATGACTCTCATACCAAATTTCAAGTTTTTAGCTCCGTCCATTCACATTTAATGCCATTTTAGAACTTTGCGTAACCTTAAAGTTCGAATTTCCGAAACCCCTTTTTGGTACATCTATCCTTCACTCTAGCAGTCACTCTCATTCCAAATTTCAGAACTCTAGCTCATTTCGTTTGACCAATACAAGATATTTAATTTTTAGTACATTTTAGTACTTTTCCTACCCTTTTTGTAGAAATTTCCGAAAACTCTTTGGTACATTTATCCTTCACTCTAGCAGTCACTCTCATTCCAAATTTCAGAATTCTTCATTCATTCCGTTTGTCCGATACAGAATATTTAATTTTTATTACATTTTCATTTTTTTTTAATTTTATTTTATTAATTATTTAATTATTATTTTATTTAATTTTTATTACGTATCCTTTTATCACACGCCTACCCACCAAAACTGGCCTTCATGTAGAATTTCAAGATTCTAACTACAACCGTTTCGTCTGAGTGTTGATTCTCAGTCAGTCAGTTATTTGACTACTCTTTCGTATAAAACGATTGCATTAATTGAGCTCGTACTGTTTGTATTGTTTTGAAAAGTAAATATAATTTAAATTAAAAAAAAAAAATTTCCAACAGTTCAAATAATCATGCAGTGAATCTTTTTAATGGTCCATCATAAAACAAACAAGCCGGCTCATTGGATATAAATCACAACAACAACAGCAGCAACAAATTTTAGATACAAAAAATTTCGAAATATCATAAAACTGAACACTTTTTTCGTTTATTTGGAAAAAAGTGCCAAAATTCAGTTTATTTTTCCTGCTCATACTGTAGCTCTTAAAAACGGAAACAACAAGTTTTGGCAAAAATTTTTGAAATACAAAATAAAAAATTTTGCATTAAAACGAAACGAAAAAAAAAAAATAACAACGAAGAGGCCTCCCCCCAACAAAAAAGAGATCAAAACAAGTATTGAGAGATTGTGATATATACAAAAAAGTTAAATTAAAAATAAATTAAAATTTCCATTTAAATTTGTGTGTGTATGTGTGATTGCGTCAATTACTTGGAAATTTTATGAGGCTGAGTTTTGAACTGGTATTAATTTTCAAGAATTGAATTTTATGTGGTACCAATGCAAAAAAAGTGATTTAAAAACCTGTTTTGAAATTTATAACACTACTATCAAATAAGAGTTATAAAAAAATTAAATTGAAAAAAAAAAACAAACTCAAAATTGTGATTGGTTTAATAAAAATTAAAATACAATTGTCGAAATAATCAGCTTTACTACTTTGAGATAAAATTTAAAAAAAAGTAAAAATAACTTAAAAAATAGATATCTATTCCAAAAACAAATTATTCAAATGAAAAGTATTACTAAAATTACTAAAGAAATCTAAAGGAAAATTTTCAATATTCTCAATTGGAGCAAAACAGACAGAAATAAATTATGCATGCCACAACAAAATTCAAAGAAAACTGAATGCATATTCTCAATATTAAAGTGAAAATTAAATAGAGCCGAACATTGTAAAAACAAAAAACAGAAAAAATAGCAAGAATTAAAAAAGAAAACAATAACAAAAACCATCAAAAGTATTGCAAATAGCCAATTGCCAAAGCAAACTTCGTTCATTATTAAATTTTGCTAAATGCCGGCCACAACGCAATGCAGGTTTGAGGCCTCTGCAGTTAATTTGTCTTAATTAACACACATTGGAAACAGAAACAAAATACCAGCAGCTCCATCTACCATTACCACCTGTATATGCAGTGGCAACAACACCCACCACATTGTATGTTGGACCCTTTTGCCACAAAAGCACAGACACATACACACAGAAACATACATCAACAACGTCATCAACAAACATCAGCAACAACACCATCATCATCGTCTCATCAACGTTTTTGTGTTAATGTTTTAATTTATTTCAACTCAATTTTTGTTGAAGTGTTTATTTAAACAACGCCACACCACACCATACCACAAAGAGCAACAACAACACCAACAACCAAGAAATACCACCCAGCTAATGAAAAACTTGTTAATTGTTGCAAATATTTTATTATCATCATCATCATCATGTATCTAATACAGGTGAGAATTTATTTTCATTTTTCTTTATTTTACATTTCTTCTTTGTCTTCTTCTCTTTGTATTTATATTTTCTTATTTATATTTAGTTAAGGTTATTTGTTGTTTTTTTCTTCACAATTTGTTGTTGTCCACCAGCGTTGTCTCATCACCACCAGCCAATCCAACATTTTTAACACCTTTAGGTTTGTTTTCTATTTTCTTAAGCAGTTTTGTTTTTGTTTGCTTTTCTTTGAGTCCAATGTCTTGAGGAAAACCAAACAAACACACACACACTCACCTTAAACATTTGGTTTTGGTTTTCATGCGTTGGGGTCACTGTGTCTTCAGGGCAGACATGTGAGCGACCCAAAACCACCTCGCATTACAACCAAAAGAAATTAATTTCTAGTTATTTTTTTAGCAAGAAACAGGTGAAAATTTGCCAGAAAACGGGAGCATAGGGCTATTTCATACATTAGAATATAGCGGGGGTCAAGTAGAGAAAATAAGATGAAAGAAAACTTTTGGTAATGGTGAAACCCCTTTTTGCATGAGGAAAAGGCCATTTCTCCTCCCTCTTATCTCATTTTCGAATAATGGATTAATTTCGCCACCAGTAACTACTAAAAAACCGCAGCCAATCCTCTTATTTTAACATTGGAAGAAGAAGAATAAGAAGTAGGCACTTAACCTCCTACCCTTAAGAGCCAAAACAATAGTTGTTATGGTCTTTGGAACATAAAACACTTCATTTTTATACCTTCCACCATTGGGCTGTTTCATACATACTGATTATTACATATATAGGGTAAGCAATAACCGTGAAATCGGGCAAAGAAGTATATCGAAGGGGTATATAAAATTCTGAACCCATCTCGATAAAATTTGACAGAGGAATTTTCGGGCAGTATTTGATGTCTGGTGTTAAATATCATTGTTGTAGAGGTCATATTACGCATGTGAGGGACTTTAACACCAAATCGGATAAAACATATATATATCTGAAACGATTTTCTCCAAATTTGATGTTCTTTCTTCTAGACTGAATTCGGTCGGATGTTTCAAAATACAGTCGATTTGGGTTGATATTAGCCATTTGGTGCCCAAAAAAGATATACATGGAAGCTATATCCCAACCCGAATCGATTTTGACAAAATTCGAAACACTTATTTCTGAGCTGTGTCTAAAGGCTGGTACCAAAGATTATTGTTGTGGAGTGCATATTACGAATGTGAGGGACTTTAACACCAAATCGGATGAAACATATATATGGGAGCTATATCTAAATTTGAGTCGATTCTCACCAATTTCAATCGGGTTCGTCCTTTGTGCAAGCCAAAGTTGTTTGGAAAATTTCATCTCAACCGGATAATAAGTGCGACCTGCATTTTGTTCACAAAAATACATGGAGAGACGGCGGGAGGGAAGGACAGACGGACTAAATCGACTCAGAAAGTGATTCTATTGAGATCCTCAAAAGCAACTATGGGTCTATATCGCTTCCTACTCCATGTTACAAACAAATCTCTTATCACTATATGGTGTAGGGTATAAAAATCCAACGGACCTAAAATACCTAAGAGTAAACTTTTGCCAATCTTTTTTATTCCTTTCGACAGATGAAAGGACAAAAAGTACTAAAATGTACAATAAAGTAAATATTTTTTATTGGACAATCACAATGAGCTAGAATTCGAAAAAATTGGAATGAGAGTCACCGATGGAGTGATGGATAGATGTTGCAAAGGGTTTTTGGAAATTCGAACAGTTCTAAAATGGTACTTAACTTCTTGATAAAAAATTGATATTTGGGATGAGAATCAAGGTTGGAAAGTAATTTTGATATGTGAGAGTGGTTTTGGAAATGTGTACAAAATGTACGAACAGTACTAAATTATACTAAATATGTTACAGTTTTATTTAGGGTGGACAGATGAAGCTGGAAATTTGAAATTTTGTATTGAGGTCCCTTTTAGTGGTTGGTTTGTGATAAGGAGGTGGTGTAGGAAATGTACATAATTTAGTACAATTTGGCATTGGGTGATACTGCTTGAAATCTGAAATTTGGCATTAGGATCACTGTTAGTGTGTAGGGTTTAAATTTGGAGGTGATTTTGGAAATACGTACTAAGCATTTCTAAATGGTACTAAATTTGGTAGTTGGTGAAGGAATAAGGCTGGAATCCTCAAATTTTATATTAAAGTCTCGATTGGTATATGGTATTGAGATAGGAAGGTGGTTTTGGAAATGTGTGCTACAAATATGCGAAAAGTACTAAATAGTAATAAATTTGCCATTCGGCGAAGGAATAGAGCTGAAGCTCTGAAATTTTATATTGAGGTTACTGTCAGTTTTTTTAGGGTTTACATATGGAGACATGGACTTTGGAGGTACCACTATATGGCGACTATTCCAAAATATAAACCTATGTTGAAATTTTTGTGTAAATTGATTCTCTACCCCCCCAAATCGATAGGAAAATGTGGTTGAGAATCCCCAAATTAGTACGTACCTTAATATGGGCCCTACACCGATACATTGGCCAACAGTGAACACTTTCTGCGAAGAAGTTTTCTAGCTGCCTTAGAAACCAAGATGCCAACTAAGGGACAAATCAATTGAAAAATGCAGCTAAGACCTTGGAAATAACTGAAACTGAAGGTGTACCCCTTCACATGAGGATTATAGCAAAACGTGGCCCATATATGGATAATTTTTTGCAATGATGATTGCTTCTAACTAAAAATCCAAATTATCAAAATTTGTCGAGATTAGTATGAAAATAATGTCAAAAAAGTAAAAAAATACTTGAAAATCTGGGGATAGGCCCTATATAGCCCAAAAGATGGATCGATATGACCCATATTTTGTACAAATTATTTTACATTTAATCTTTTTTAAATTTCGCACAATATGGAGCAAATGAGCATTTGAGGCCATTGGTGTAGCCAAAGGCTATAATAATGGATCCTAAAAAGCCAGACCTGGGAACCCAAAACCTTTTTAGTATTTTGATCTACTAACAGAACACTATAAGCTCCACCTGGAATTTGAGATAATATCCGCCATTTTTTGCCCAAAATGTAAGAGTTTGACTTGCCTTTTAACATTTTATTTCACGTTCGGGGCCAGTCAATTCAGCCGCATAAATCGTATGATTTAACGCCTTTAGTTTATTTTTTGTGGGACTATGTTAAAGCTTATGTCTATACAGACGAACCCGCTTCAATTGACGTATAGGAAGGCAACATTGAAGAATTTATTCCTGAAATAACAGCTGAAATGTTGGAAAGAGTATGCAAAAATTTAACTAAGCGATTGGACGATTTGAGGCCCAGTCGTGGTAAACATTTGCATGAAACAATTTGCAAACATTAAATTTTATTGACCATACTGTCAATTCAAATAAAGATTTCATGCATTTTTCTGAATTGTATGTATTTTTTGTATATCTCATAAAAATCACACAAAATAAGTTACTAAGTGTTGGATAATTATTTTTGGAGATCTTATAATAAAATTACAATTGTACCGAGCATTGATTCTAAAATTTGTTCCGTATAAAATATTAAATATTCTTGATTTCCTATACCAATACTCATAACAGAACTGTATGTATGTAGATTCCAGTATTGAACCACATACATTAAAAAAATTTACCAAGCCGACGTTCTTCAAATATATACCTGTTTCCACTTCATTAAAAAAAAATTATCATTTAAAATTGCTATTTAAATTATTGCTACCTGCTACAGGTAATTTTTGTTAAGAGCCAATTAAATATTATTTGGAAAAAGTATTCTCACCATTTATCGAATTGAGAGTCATATTTCTTTAGTTGTTTGCATTTATGATGGGAATATAAAAGATATCCATTGTAAAACGTTTATCACTTTGAAACATTCAACACCAGTTCATTTGCAAAATATGAAAGCCCTTTTTGCGAAAATCATATTTTTCTTTGCTGCCACTGCTGCTGCTGCAAAAAAAAAAAAAAAACAAACAGTTTACATAAATATAAATAAATGACTTTCTTTCGTAATTAACATATCTGTGAACTAGGCAAACAGACTGTGTGGCATTTATCTCAATTATTTAACAAACGAACCAGCCAGCCACCTAGGCAGAGCTACTGACTAACTGTGAATGAATTTGATGAATTCGTAAACTTTACAAAACTGATGGACAACAACATTGTTCATAAGTATTTAACGAATGGCACAAAAGAGAAATTTACATAAAAAAGTAAAAACAAACATCATCAACACTGTTACGCTTTTATAAAAATAACAATAAAAAACCCCATTTAATGTAAAACTTTTTTTGAGAGGGCCGAAACACAACAATTCCATGGCAGCGAGATAATAGAGACTGAAAAAGTGTGAATCAACACTCTGTTGTATATTGTATCAATGATCGGATTTTGAAAACTAGTAATAATGGTGCAATATTTTGAATTTATTTACCATCAAAAGTCACAAATAAAAGATCAAATGGCATTGAAAATAGCATAACGACATTATATCCCACCAATAATTATAATCGCAGGTCAAATGTTGCGATAATTGACATCGAAGGACCAAATCATTGACCATATAATATTCTTGTGTAACTTCTCGAAATAATCGTTTTCGATCCCACAAAGCATAAATTCATGACCTGCATAAAATTTTATTTCGATTTAGCCAAACTAAAAGGAAGGAGCTCATGCCAATTTACAGGGTGAGATAAAAAACTGCAACAAAGTCAAACGCCATCATTTTTGCATTTTTTTAATTTTATTGAATGAAAGCAAACAAGTAAAAAACATTAAGTTCGGCCGGGCCAAACTTTTAATACCCTTCACCTTAGGGTAAAAGAACCATTAGAAGAAATGTGGCAAAAACCATTAAAATGCCGAATATCGGGAGGTACCGTTATATGGGGGCTACATCAAACCGTGAACCTATAATTACAATGTTTCGCCACACGAACTAGGACCCATTTTGACCCACAAATGCCAATTTTTAGACAAATCAGTGAAAAAATGTAGCAAAAACCATCAAAATACCGAATATCGGGAGGTACCGTTATATGGGGGCAATATCAAATCATGGGCCCATGCATGCAATGTTTCGCCACCGAAGCTGGAACCCATAATGACCAACAAATACCAATTTTCAGACAAATCTGTGAAAAAATGTGGCATAAATCATCAAAATACCGAATATCGGGAGGTACCGTTAAATGAGGTACCGTTATACCAAAACGTGGACCGATATATCTCATTTTCAATACCAACCATCCTAGACACAATGCAAATAGCTCTGCTAAATTTTGGCGCTCTATGTCAAATAATGTGGGCTGTATCGTGATTTCAACAGACAGACAGACGGACATCGTTAAATCGACTTAGAATTTTATGCTGATTATGAATATATATACTTTATGGGGTCTAAGACGAATATTTAAGGATGTTACAAACGGAATGACAAAGTTAATATACCCTCCTTTCCAAGGTGGAGGGTATAAAAATGTCGGAAATAGCATCAAATTTTAGAATAAATTTAGATTTGTTCGAATTGGTCACCTTTGGCATGAATTATGGCCAATGAAATCGTGACACGCTGCCACAATGTTGCTCTGCGGTATTTTGGCCCATGAATTGGCTATTGAATATTTTCGGGATAATATTCGGCCTTTATTCTGATGTCACGATCGATTAATACAAGCGTAGAGTGACCATCGGCTGTTATGGCAGCCCACACCATCACCATGGCCGGCGCTTGAGTTCTGGTGGCCAACAAGTAAATACGATAATTTTTTTTCTTTACGAACTGCTGGACAACGTATTCTTTCGCATCGGAGAAAACCAAATTTGGCTGTTCACCACTTTCGGCCAAGCAAAGCAACTCTTTAGCTCTTTTGGGTATATTTTCTTTCTGTTGCGGTGTAAGTTCTTGCATATTTTGGCGTTTCAATGGCTTTACCCCATTTTGCAATATTTACCGAATGGAATATTGCGATATGTTCAGCTCACGAGCCATTTTTCGGCCACTGCAATGCGGGTTTCGATCAAGTCGCTTCTTTTCTTTTCGAACCATTTCTGCTGATGTTGCTGTTTTCTTCCGTCCACTTCCTTGACATCGGTATCAGTATCACGCTAATGAGCGATGGTACGAGACACAAAAGATTTTTTCACATTTAAAGGCTGGAGTCCTCTGACGACAGACACTTGTGGTTTTCCAGCCAAATATAAAGAAATCACACTACGACGCTTGAATTCCATCACGAATAAGTTATTTTCTGGAAAATTCTCACCAAAATGCTTTTGTACGCTTGTAAACAATATAATGAGCTGTCACTGGAACAATTTTAACAGCTGTCGGACGAGCGGCCTGGAAATGACAGCAGTCTGAAATTGGTTGCAATTTTTTAATCTCATCCTGTACAGGGTTGTCCATAGTCGACGGACCCATCTGGTAACGCCATAACTTTTGACAGAGATGTCACATTGCTTAATGACATACCGCGTTTGAAGCGTCAGTCCAAGCAGATTTTTACCATGAACCAATACACGCCACGCGAAATAGTTGAAATTTACATTCAACAGAAGAAGTCAATTGTAAAAACTCAACGTGCTTTTAAAACATTAAAAAATGTGAGAAGTGCGCCTTCTCAGAACACCATTAAGCGTTTATACAAAAAATTTTCGACTGGTAAGGCTCTTTCTAATCCGAAGAGGCCATATCGACCAAGGCGATCGGCCGAGAATATCGCTGCCGTACGAGCCAGTGTTGAGAGGTCCCCAAGAACATTCCAAAAACGCCGTTCTCAGCAGTTGGGCATGGCTCGGTCCACTTTACAACGGATTATTCGCATTGATTTGCATTTGTTCCCGTACAAAATTCAATTGACACAAAGAATGTTGCCTGCGGACAAGCCTCGTCGATTGGAATGGACCCAAAGAGTCATGGGTCCGTCGAATATGGCAACCCTGTATATGCAATAATTATGGATAACTCACAATTCATGGGTAAAGTTCATGTTAGTTTATATCGAGGGACCAAATCTAGGGTGACTCAATATTTCCAGCTGTGATGTACATGCGAACATTAATCTATATATAAATACACTCTGTACTTTAATTGCATGTCATATTTTTGTGCGTTTTTTTACAATGCCATACTAATTATATGCTTTTTGGCTCAACTCCAAAAAGGCCAACAACGAAATGAAAAATAGCACATGGTCAGAGGGAAATTAAATAGCTGAGGTATAATATTTTTTTTGGAACACCTTGAGAAAAACATTATTTTAAGAAAGAACAAGTTAAATAGTCTTTTACCGACAGATGTATACTCCCAGCCTTGAGTAATGATTATTCAAACTTTTGATCCATTATGGGAGAGGTTCCGAAGCAGTTGGCCAATATTAACCAATTCGTATCTGACCTAAGTCTGTAATTGTAAAATATGGAAATGTATATGGTACCTATATAGTGGACTGAAATATTCCACTTCATCTAATACAAGTAAATATATTTATATCCAACTTTATACGAAATCATAAATTCCGATCAATTACATATTCATATCACATTTCTGGCTAAGAGAAATATTTAGATATAGCAAGTTGTATAGAATCGCCGACTTGTTTCGCAAGTGGAAATTGTGATCCTTTGTGGTTGAGGTACCATAAGGGGTTCGCAGATGTATATCATTTTCACAACATATTTTGCGTTGGCAACAAAAATTTGGATTTGTGAAATTTGAACAGAGATTTGGATGCTTATATAGCGTTTTATAAGGTTCATGGCTATTAAAAACTTTGAACCCTTTATTGGCGGAAGAACCAGAAGGAGTACGCCAATATATCCCATTTTCATAGCAGATCTTGTGTTAGTATGTATGTAGTATATTTGCCAATATGTGAAATTTGAAGAGAATCCGATATTTATTTCTTATTTTATGATGGTTTTGATTATTCAAAATGTTGATCCTTCGTGGGGGAGGTACTACAAGAAATGGTCCAATCTCTAGCATCATTATAAAAGATCTTGTGTTTATAGAAATATTGAGATGTAGCAATTCGCGTTTTATGAGTTTCATTGACATTAAAAATGTTGGCCTTTTCTTTGGGGAGGTACCAGAAGGAGTGGTCTGATATACTCCATTCTCACAGCAGATTTTGTGTTACAAGAAATAATGGGATGTGTGAAATATTAAGAGAACCGGATGCTTATTTCGGATTTTATAATCGTTTTGGTTATTCAAAACTATGACCTTTTATGGGTTATAAACCCATATGGAAATGTAGGGATGGGCCAAGTATGGATGGAATCGGATGTACATTTCGCGTTTTATAAGCTTCATTAATATTCAAAATGTTGACAATTTGTGGGGGAGATGTCAGAAGTAGTGGACCGATACATTTCATCTTCACACCCGACCTTGGCTTAATAAAAAGATTGTGATGTTATAATTATTCAAATTTATTATAAAAGTTATAATTATTGAAAATTTTGACCCTTTGTGGGGGAGGTACTTGATGGAGTGGACCGATATTGACAATTTTCGAACCTGACCTATCACTGATGGAAATACTGGAATTTGCCAAGTTGAAGCAAAATCGGATGATCCTTTCTCTTTCTGTGCAGTAACATATTTACTTTGAAAATTTCGACCTTTTGTGGGGAAGGTTCCAGAAGGACTGGACCGATATAGCCCATCTCCGAATTTGATCAAAGTCTGATAATAATACTACTATGTGCCAAGTTTGGACGAAATCCGATACTCCCTTCGAGAGTTATCGTGCGCATCAGACACACAGACATCGCTAGATCAACTCCAAATGTCTTGAAACGGTTTGGTGCAAAGAGACCTAAGGTATAAAACCGTTATTTCGATGAGGTCGTATCAGCTGATATATATCCTCTCTAGCCATATGTTTTTTCTTTAAATTCTCTTGTACAAGTCGATATTGGTTCTATTCCCATCTAAACATTTTCATAAAAATACAAAACTTTCTTCCATATCCATGTAATACTAATCGTCTTATAATAAAAAATTCTTATAAAAAAAGGAAATATGTGAAGTCATGCAAAACCTCAAAACGCTTGAGAAAGACAAGCCCACATTAACCCTTAAATCGTACCACTTCTTCTTATTACGTTCGCATTTGTTATTGTTGACAAATTGTCAACGTGCTTATTTATGTAATGTAATTCTACTCTCCATAGTCATGGTTTGTATGTTCGAACTAACGTAATTTCCACAAGCTATCAATATTGTCAATTCGACCGTTACAAAATTGAAATGAAACGTTTTTTTTCTCCGTCGCGTCTTGCATTGTTTACTTTGCCATATATCCATGCATCTGGTCGTCTCGTGGTGGTGGTCAATAGACCAGCATGGTTTCCATGCCAACGAATAATACAAAAAAAAGTCATGGAATGATTCTTGATTGGTAATTTTGAGAGTTTTTGTCATTTCTTTTTCTTCTTCTTTTCTCGTTGCTTGAAAATGCATTCATATGTGAGTCAATGTACCGTTAAATTTATTTTTATGGCTTTTTAATTTGTTATTTATTAATGGGGTGTAAGAGATTATTATCTAAGAAAAAATAAATGCAATATTTCTTGATAACAACAAAATAAATAGAGGGGAGTATGAGTATTTTTTAGAATTATATTAAGGTGTTTTATTTATTTTCCATCTCATACTTTCATAGAACAAAAGTCCAGCTCCTGACCCCCTGCATGAGAGACTTTCAAACCCATTAACATTCAAATAAACTGTGGTTGGGAAGGAAACTCGAGAAATCCAGTAGTCCCATATATTTTCGATTGGTGTAAATGTATTACCATTGAACCCATCGTGAGCTTTTCTTTTCGGCAAGAAGCATACAATTCTATGCCGATTTATCGATTTCCGTTCGTCTGTCTGTATTTCCGTCTGTGGAAATCGTTCTAGCTTCCAAGCAAAATAAAGAAGGTTGATTAAATTTTACTATGATGTGTGATATGCCTACAAGAATTTTCGTATTGAAATAGGGTTATATGGGTTGGTATAGCCCCCATATAACTGTACCGACAGATTTAAGATTTTTATACCATCAGCCATGTAGATAGAGAGGGTATATAAATACAGTTAAGACGTGCCTTATCGAAATAACGGTTTTAGACCTTAGGTCTCATTGGACCAGTCGATATAGCGATGTCTGACTATCTGTCGTCTCTCCATCAGGCTGGTGCGTACTATAACACTCGAAGGGAGTATCCAATTTGGTCCAAATTTGGTACATCGTAAATTGTTATCAAACTTAGATCGTGGTCGGAGATAAGCAATATCGGTACACTCCTTCTGGTATCTTCCACACAAAATGTCAACATTTTCAAAGAAAATATTTTACCGGACAGAAAGAGAAAAGCTAATCCGATTTTGCTCCAACTTTGCAAATCCTAATATTTACATCAGTGCTAGGTCAGGTGCGAAAATGGACAATATCGGTCCACTCCATCAAGCAACTCCCCAACAAAACGTCGAAATTTTGAATAATTTTAACTCTTATAAAATGTGATGTAAGAGTCCGATTGTCTCGAAATTACACATATCACAATGATTTTATTGACCCAAGGTATGTTGTGAAGATGGAATGTATCGGTCCACTCCTTCTGTTACCTCCCCCACAAAGTCTCAAAATTTTGAATGTCCATGAAGATCATAAAACGCAAAAATAACATCCGATCCCACTCAGACTTGGTACATCTTAATTTTTTCATCAACACAATATCTCACGAATATTTTAACATTTTGTAAAAATTATCACATATCTGATATCAAGTGAAGGACGTAAAGTCCAAACCTGGCACGTCGCAATATTTATATCATATTTATTTAGGACCGATACGAAATGGACAATAATGGTCCATTCCTTTGGAACATTTGGAATAATCATAACAGAATTAAACATATATTTAAATAACAAATTTAGTAGCAATTTTGATCCGAATTTGCTAATGGTTTTGACATCTTTTTATAGAAAATTGGTCATACAGGTCCACGTCTTTGGATGACTGTACTGACATTATTCACCGTAATCGTATCAACCGGAAAATATTAACTCCCTATATTCGGTATTTTTTACCTTTTTTTTCCAAATTCCTTCCAAATGGTGGAGGGCATTTAAAGTTCGACCTGGTCGAATTTACTGCTTTTTACTTTTTTTTTCAAATTTGCAAATTCTTTCCCAATGGTGGAGGATATACAAAGTTTAGCCCGGCCAATCTTATTGATTTTTTACTTGTTGTACCTTAAATATTTTCATCCAACAACAATTAATTATATTTTAGCTGAATGATGTAAATATTTCTTGAATTTACTTAAACAAAAACAAAAAAAAAAAAAAAATCAAATAATTTGTTTTCATCATTGACACTTATTCATTTGTTTTCAAAAAATTCCCAATAAATAAGTCGAAATCATTCAGTAATGACAATTTGGCCATTTTCCAATGAAAACACGCAAGATCAAAAGCCACACGAACAGAATGGTAAATATAAAATACGATAAAGGATGATTGAGTTACTCTTTCACAGCCTTATAACCAATTTTTCACCTAGAACCTCCCGAACAACAAGCAATGGTCGCACCACCACCCATACCCATGATGATTGGTCACAATTTCCCTAAAGACTTGGAAATGAAAATCAACACCACCAAACCTTATATCTTTGCAAGTTTAGTCTCATGGCCATTTTATTGGCTATATCGTGGTTTGGAATGGGGTCGTCACCGGGAGAATGTCAAATTACCAGCATATATTCATAGGGTTAGTGTTGCAACATCGAATTCGAATTTTCATCAAGTTTTAAAAAAAATATTAATTAACATTTTTTTAGACCCATCTCCAGGCCAAATTTCTACAATTTGCCATCATTTTAACGGGCATAACAATGGCTTCATTGGAGTCGATACGGCGGCATATGAACACCAGTGGAACAAATTCTTCAAGATGAATTTAAATTGTTTTGAACATTTGATCATGTTTTAAATTTATATATATTTAATATAAATATATTAATATATATATTTAAATTCCTTAAAAGGAATAGGCATTTTTGCAGTGAAATAATAAAAGAAGCTTCTAATTTGGCGAAGTTCGAATTTAAAAAAAACCCGTTCGATATTGGCAATTTTCAAATTCGATCTAGGTGTTAAAAAGGAATTATGGTACCAAGCTCGAAGAAAATCGGTTTGCATTAAATATTGTGGTGTTCTAGTGTCGGACAAAATCGTGTACCCAATACACATGGCGTCGCCTAAGTAGACAAATATCCAAAAGTAGGAGGTTTAATTTAATTGCATCATTCCAGAACCTGCAAGAATCTACTAGTTTTGATTTTTTTTCTTATTGAAAATTTTGAGAGATAAAAAAATGGAACAAAGTCAAATGCCATAATTTTTACATTTTTTTTATTGAATGAAAGCAAAAAATTCGGAAATAGCATCAAATTTTAGAATAAATTTACTCGAACTGGTCACCTTTGGCACGAATTATGGCCTTCAGACGACCAATAAAACCGTCACATGCTGCCCGAACGTTGCTCTGCGGTATTTTGACCCTTTCCCAACGAAGTGCTTGCTTGAGATGATCAAAACTTTGGTACTTTTTAGTGCCAACCTTGCTTTCCAAAATACTCCAAACATAATAGTTTAACGGCTTGGTATCTGGAGATTTTGATGGCCATTGTGCGCTGGAAATGAAGTGAGGAACCTCTTTTTTTTAACCATTCTTGGCATTTATTCTGATGCCACGGTCGATTAATACATGCGACCATCGGCAGTTATGGCGGCCCACACCATCACCATGGCCGGCGCTTGAGTTCTGATGGCCAACCGAAGGTGCACATTTTCAGCAGACCTCTTTGACAAGTAAACACGATCATTGAAATTCCAAAAAGTGCAAGAACTTACACCGCAACAGAAATATAATAGACTCAAGAGATGTAAAGAGTTGCTTCGCTTGGCCGAAAGTGGTGAACTGGCGAATTTGGTTCTTTCCGATGAGAAAACATTAGACATTCCAACAGGACTCAGCACCATCGCACTCAGCATGCGCCACCCAAGAATGGTTACAAAATGAGGTTCCTCGCTTCATTTTCAGCGCACAATGGCCACCAAAATCTCCAGATACTAAGCCGTTGATCTATTGTGTCTGAAGTATTTTGGAAAGCAAGGTTTGCACTAAAAAATGCCAAAGTGTCGATCACCTCAACCAAGCGCTTCGCCTGGAATGGGTCAAAATACCACAGTGTGACGGTTTCATTGGTCGTTTGAAGGCCATAATTCCTGCCAAAGCTGACCAGTTCGAGGAAATCTAAATTTATTCTAAAATTTGATGCTTTTTCCGACATTTACTTGCTTTCATTCAATTATATTAAAAAAAATGAAATAAATATGGCGTTTGACTTAGTTGCGGTTTTTTATCTCACACTGTATGTCCACAATGCAAGGATTCCTAGGATATTAATTTAAAAATCTGAGAATTTTTTTTAAAAAATAATTTTTATAAAATTTCCAACCACCATAAGAGCTAGTGAATACTTTTATATATTAAATTTAAACATTGATAAGTCAAAAGTTCATGCATGCTTCATTAGCATTATTTGACTGAAATTATGAAAAAAAATATTTAAAAGAACATAGAAAACCCTGAAAAATTACACACAGAAAATTTCCAATTAATTTGTTTCAAGAAAACACATTCTAATTGATTTTAATAGGTCATTAATACATAATTTTTTCTACTTTAAAAGTTCAAAGCCTGCCTACAAACAAACATTAAGAACCCCCTTTCAAATCGAAAAGCTAAATTTGTTTTAATCGGTATTTTTAATCATGTTTTAAAATTTTTGAAAACTACAATTCTAACGAACTGCTATCACTCGAACATCATTATCATCATCGAACGAATAAACATGGCTTAAACAGGTGTTCATTTCAAAACTCCACTTCGAATTTGATGTGAACACACAAATTAACTTCTGTGGCTTGGGAGAGCTAAAGGCAAAAAAATCCCCCTTCATTTTAAAGAACATTTGTTGGCTCATTCACCTGCTTAGAACTAGGCTGACTGTCGTCGAATGGTGGACACTAGAATCGAGTATTACCCAGATTTTCACTGAAAACATTTCTAGTTTTACTGGCCAATGGAAAAACTTAAGCGATGGTGTGTTGGGTGAGAGCGATATGATTTAAACCTTTTTATGGTTGTTATTATTGTTTTAGTTTTTTTTTTTTTTTTTGGGGAAGGGAAGGGGTTTGTTATCTTAGTTAATTAACTAAATGATTGTGTATGTTTTTGGGGGAAAAGCATTTCTGGCTTGTGCTTGCCACAAACTGTGTTATTTCGTTTCTTCGACTGGCAATTAAGGTTAACTTAAATCAATGTTTCGACCTTAAAACTTGAAACGTATTTCTTTAGGGTCATTCTCAAAGTATAACAATTAACAAACTTTCGAATAGAAGGTGCGTTACTGTCTACCTTAAGCATGTTTACGGTTGAGGTAGTATGTCCTTTTTGTGCCCTTCACCTGATTTCGGTAACCAGGGCAACGATTATTTGTATTTTTGTATTTCTTTAGACTTACAAAAGAAATTTGTGGGGTACTTTGTATGACTTGTAAAAGGCAGGACAAAAGTTTTCAGTCACTGTGGAAAAAAGTTTTTTCTATAGAAAAAATTCCAAGAAATTGAGAAAAAGATTTTTTTTCTGTAGAAAAAGGAGGATGAATTTTTCCATAGAAAATTCATCCTCAGATTCTGAAGATTCTTTTCTATAGAAAATTCATCCTCTGCTTCTGAAGATTTTTTTCTATAGAAAATTCATCATCAGCTTCTGAGGATTTTTTTCTATAGAAAATTCATCCTCAGATTCTGAGGATTTTTTTTCTATAGAAAATTCATCCTCAGATTCTGAGGATTTTTTTTCTATAGAAAATTCATCCTCAGATTCTGAGGATTTTTTTCTATAGAAAATTCATCCTCAGATTCTGAGGATTTTTTTTCTATAGAAAATTCATCCTCAGATTCTGAGGATTTTTTTCTATAGAAAATTCATCCTCAGATTCTGAGGATTTTTTTTCTATAGAAAATTCATCCTCAGATTCTGAGGATTTTTTTTCTATGGAAAATTCATCCTCAGATTCTGAGGATTTTTTTTCTATGGAAAATTCATCCTCAGATTCTGAGGATTTTTTTTTCTATGGAAAATTCATCCTCGGATTCTGAGGATTTTTTTTCTATAGAAAATTCATCCTCGGATTCTGAGGATTTTTTTTCTATAGAAAATTCATCCTCAGATTCTGAGGATTTTTTTTCTATAGAAAATTCATCCTCAGATTCTGAGGATTTTTTTTCTATAGAAAATTCATCCTCAGATTCTGAGGATTTTTTTTCTATAGAAAATTCATCCTCAGATTCTGAGGATTTTTTTTCTATAGAAAATTCATCCTCAGATTCTGAGGATTTTTTTTTCTATAGAAAATTCATCCTCAGATTCTGAGGATTTTTTTTCTATAGAAAATTCATCCTCAGATTCTGAGGATTTTTTTCTACAGAAAATTCATCCTCAGATTCTGAGGATTTTTTTTCTATAGAAAATTCATCCTCAGATTCTGAGGATTTTTTTTCTATAGAAAAATCATCCTCAGATTCTGAGGATTTTTTTCTATAGAAAAATCATCCTCAGATTCTGAGGATTTTTTTTCTATAGAAAATTCATCCTCAGATTCCGAGGATTTTTTTTTCTATAGAAAATTCATCCTCAGATTCTGAGGATTTTTTTCTATAGAAAATTCATCCTCAGATTCTGAGGATTTTTTTTTCTATAGAAAATTCATCCTCAGATTCTGAGGATTTTTTTCTATAGAAAATTCATCCTCAGATTCTGAGGATTTTTTTTCTATAGAAAATTCATCCTCAGATTCTGAGGATTTTTTTTCTATAGAAAATTCATCCTCAGATTCTGAGGATTTTTTTTCTATAGAAAATTCATCCTCAGATTCTGAGGATTTTTTTCTATAGAAAATTCATCCTCAGATTCTGAGGATTTTTTTCTATAGAAAATTCATCCTCAGATTCTGAGGACTTTTTTCTATAGAAAATTCATCCTCAGATTCTGAGGATTTTTTTTCTATAAAAAATTCATCCTCAGATTCTGAGGATTTTTTTTTCTATAGAAAATTCATCCTTAGATTCTGAAGATTTTTTTCTATAAAAAATTCATCCTCAGATTTTTTTTATAGAAAAAATCCTCAATGGCTGATGACAAATTTTTTTCTATAGGAAAAAAAACCTCAGTCGCTGAGGATGAAAAAAATTCTCAGAAACTTAGAGGACCAATTTTTTTCTATAGAAAAAATTCTCAGAAACTCAGAGGACTTATTGTTTTCTTTAGAAAAAAATCCTCAGAAGAAAAAAAATCCCAAAAACACTGACGACGAAATTTTTTTCTACATAAAAAAACTCCTCAGGAGGATTTTTTCCTATAGAAAAATATTTGTCCTCAATTACTGAGAAAAAATATGTCCTCGATTGTTATTCTATAAAATGTTCTTCTTTTGGAAAAATCCACAGGTACTGAGGACAACGTTTTTCCGACCTGCATCGCTGAGAATTATTTTTTTTCTTTTGGCAAAAATATATTTGTGTATTAAAAAAATGCCAGTCCCTGTTTTAATTCCCACCCTCAGTTTGGTATTTTTTCTCCCCCTTCGTTACCTCATTTTCGCGCCATATTCTTAACCAACAAAATGTAACAATTTACAAAAAATAAAGCAAAAATATTCTTTTTAGCTATTGCCATTGATATTCATGACATTTTGTTTGACGCTGAACCTATTTTTCCATGTGACGTTTTGAAACCGAAACGAACACTTGGCTTATAATTAGAAACCGAACAACGGCAACAATGAAAAAATGTTAAAACAATTCGTTGCCATTCATGCAGTTGGTTGTATCGCTGAAGGCATTTTAGACCTAGTGTTGTTTTGTGTTCAGCATTAGCTGGAAAGCTGCAGAACCAACCAACACCAAACATTCCTTTGGTACAGTTTTGTTTTTTTTTATTTTGTGGTAACCGAGCGAGGGAGAAGGCAGTTATATCATGGTGAGGGTTACAATATACCTCGTAGTGTGTTAGTGTGTAGTACCATTTTCAACCTGAAACGTGCAACATGGTCAGAACCACATAAAAATAAAAACAAAATACTTGTTATTGTTGTTGTAGTTGTCATTACTCTCGTAAATACTTGATTTAGGAACATTGAGACGGACAGACAAACACACAACGTATTTTGTTGTCAACAACAAAAAATGCTGTTTACCTTCAAAACTGTTTTGCTACTTTTGTTTTGGTTTTGTTTTTGTATTTTTATGTTCTTTTTGTTTTGTATGGGGTTTCTTTACAACAAGTATGTGTGTCCGATGTTTCCCCAAAACCTCATGCAATAAATAAACATGGGAAAGTGGACCGTCACATCTTTTGGAATATTGGTAATCTATGAAATATTTTGACATATTGACCAGCTGAGAGCCAAACTTGTGTGTTAGGAGAAGAGTATGTAGCGCCTAAGCTCCTTTTTCACAACATACACGTAAGCAATGGCTATAGTCGTGCGGGGCCGAGCATGTGATACCCTACAACACTACAATATGTTAGAATCCTGCTTATGTCCAAATCCATTTTGGAAATTTTTGCTTTTGAAGTACTGCACAGATATCACCCTCAGCTTTTTGACCAGGGACATTTGCCCAATATTTACGCACTCCGTCGTGCTGTTAGTTGTTGTGGTCCATTTTATAGCTAAGTATAATGCAATGGTTATCCAAAATGGTAGACTTCTTCGCTGTTTTTTTGGTTCATTTCGACTCCTAAATATTATGTGATTGTCCCCAAAAGAAATAGGCTTCTATTCTGGCCCTAGCCCCACCTCTATTCAAAATTTCGTGAAGATCGGGCCATAATTGCGACCTGTACCTGTGTTTACAAATTAACAAGGACAGACGGACGGATGGACATACATAGCTAGATCGACTCAGCTCGACTCAAGAAAGAAATAAAAAATTTCGGAAATAGTATCAAATTTTAGAAAATGTTTAGATTTGTTCGAATTGGTCACGTTTGGCACGAATTATGGCCTTCAAGCGGCCAATGAAACCGTCACACGCTGCCCGAATATTGCTCTGCAGTATTTTGGCCCATTCCCGTAGAAGCGCTTGCTTGAGGTGATCGACACTTTGGTATTTTTAGTGCTAACCTTGCTTTCCAAAATACTCCAGACACAATAGCCCAACGGATTGGTATCCGGAAATTTTGGTGGCCATCATGCGCTGGTAATGAAGCGAGGAACATCATTTTGCAACCATTCTTGGGTGGCGCTGCTGAGTCCTGTTGGAGTGTCCATGGTCTGCGGCCAAAATGTTTGCGTGCCCAATACACCCACCGGAATACTTTTGTCGATAATATTCGGCATTTATTCTATTGCCATTGAATGATGGCAAACGAAGCGAGGAACCTCATTTTGTAATAATTTTTGGGTGGCGCGTGCTGAGTGCAATGGTGCTGAGTCCTATTGGAATGTCCAAGGTCTGCGGCAAAAATGTTTGCGTGCCCAAGGGTTTAATACACCCTCCAGAATATTTTCGCGATAATATTCGGCATTTATTCTGACGCTGACAACGGTCGATTAATACGAATGGAGAACGACCATCGGCTGTTATGGCGGCCCACACCATGGCCAGCGCTTGAGTTCTGGTGGCCAACCGAAGGTGTACATTTTCAGCTGACCTCTTTGGCAAGTAAACGCGATCATTTTGTTTGTTTACAAACTGCTGGAAAACGAATGTTTTCTCATCGAAGAACACGGCAGTTCACCACTTTTGGCGAAGCGAAGCAACTCTTTAGCTCTTTTGAGTCTATTTTCTTTCCGTTGCGGTGTAAGTTTACTTTTTGGAATTTCAATGGCTTGACCCCGAGCTCATTTTTCAATATTTTCCGAATGGAATATTGCGATATGTTCAGCTCATGAGCCATTTTTCGGCCACTGTGAGGCTTCTTTACTTTTCGAACCATTTCTGCTGAAGTTGCTGTTTTCTTCAGTCCGCTTCCTTGACGTCGGGCTACGCTACCAGTATCACGGTAACGAGCGATGGAACGAGACTCAGAAGAGATATTCACATTTAAGTTCTGGAGTGCTCCAACGATAGCCATCTGTGGTTTTCCAGCAAAATATAAAGAAATCACACTATCACGCTTGCATTCCATTACGAATATCTTTTTTTTTTCAAAATGCTTTTGTAAGCTTGTAAACAATATAATGAGCTGTAAACAATATAACAGCTGTCGGACGAGTGGCTTAGAAATTAAATGTCTGAAGTTGGTTGCAGTTTCTTTACATTGTCTTGCTAAGATCCGGTTTATAGGGAGTTTGTAACCATTTGTGTTTCAAAAAGGACAAAATATGTATATTTTTTGGTGACTGGCTTTAGCGTTAAAATTTTCCAAAAAATATAAAATAATCCTCTTATCATAACCAGTATTATCGTCGAAAAGAGAGATTTGGCTTCTATAAATATTTTCTGTTTTATTTTTTTATTTATTTATTTTTTGTTCTTAAATAAAAATGCACGGATTCCAGTGAATCATTATACGAAATTTCCAAAAAAAAAAAAAAAAAAAAAAAAAAAAATGGAAGAGGAGAAACTTGTCTCCTTTATTCAGGTTCCTTTGCAATATAAACTTACAAAACGCTGATACACGCGTCTTCTGTTTTTAGCCCCATTTTCATAGTTTACAGCATTTATCCTGCAATTATTGAAAAAAGTAAATTTTATCGCACAGTGCTTTTTTTCTTAGCTTCTTGAAAGGCCATGACCTCCTAAGCGCCATGTTCGTTAATATCTCTGTTTAAATTGTTAATAATTCATTGACTATCCTCGAAGAAATTCTTTAGTTTGTAGGTTCGGCTTTTTTACCACTTAAAACACACCCTAGCATATTTTTGGGGGATGGGAGCAACATCAGTTGTTAATCGTCAAGAACGATACGGTGATATATTTACGACTTTTTACATCATAAATATACCCCTCACGTAATCTTTATCTTCATCCAAGTGTCCAGCAGGCAATAATCTCCATTGTAATCAAGAAATGTTTAAGGTTTACCAAAAAAGAGATTTGGCTTCTATAAAATCTTTTGTTTTATTATTTTTTTCTTGAATAAAAAAGAATATCTCGGTATCAACTACCTGAATTCACACGTTGTCTTTTTGGCATCAGGAGCTCCGCCATATTCAGTGATGGGTATTTGTTTGTGGGAACAGGGACTGTATTTCTTTAATTCTAACTGAACATAACAGCTGATCTGTGGCATCAAAAAGGTGATTTTGAGAAGAAAAATGAACAAGAACTAAATCTTCTTTTCTATGGGAACTACTCTACGAACTACCTGCCTGGCTTCTTCAGACCAACAGAGACGTGGGAGTTTTGAAACAAAATAACAATTCTTTGTGAAATGTATGTTGCGATCCTTACATGGATTTCAATTGGAAATGTATGGTATTTCTCTACAATTATTTTTCTCTGTGTAATGAAAAAAAAAAAATAGCCATTGGCCAAAAAATACGCCCATCATTGTCACATAATTATATTAACTTGGCGTCGGCTGAGGATGATGACTCTGTAGGAAAAAAGATATTATTTTTCTCAAGTACTGGAATTCTTCAAAGTAAAATTATTTTTTACCCAATATGGTTTAATTGTGACACACATTTATTTTGGCATCAATTGACCAAATTTGATAAACAATACCATTTAGTGTGGGGGAAGATCAATTCTTTTGTTGTGCCAATTTTTGTGAGGTTATGGCAAACCAGCCACCCAAAAAAGTGTTAAGTGTTTGATTTTTTGTTTACTTTTATGACTTTGCTGAATTGAAGGTTCAATACAAAATCATTTTTCAATTTTTAGATTTATATTCTATTGTTTTTTTTTTTTCTATAAAAAGGCGACGACAATTTAAAGTATTAAACATTTTTTAAAGGCATACGGTTGCAGTCAAAAACTGGTGATACATTCCGATGGCACTGTGGGACAAAATTCATTATACCCTATAACACCATGTGTTGGGGGTATTATAAATTTGATTGGGCCAAATGATGTAACAAATATTTGTCCCCGGCATAGGATACCATATATGTCCGTCCGCCCGTCTATCCATGCTAATTTGTAACCGCTCTACAGGTCGTATTTATGACCCGATCCATACTAAATTTAGCATGGAGGTGGGGCTAGGTTCAGAATAGAAGCCTATTGTTTTTTGAGATGATCGCATAATATTTAGGACTTGAAATGGACCAAAAAAACAGAAAATGTTCCCGTTATTGAAGATGCTCTGCTGGACGCAATTATTGACCACATTGATGCGGAATTTAGCATGGGGCTAGAGTTTTGGTCTAGTCAGAAGCCTGCCATTTTGCTTGGTCATCGGACAATATTTAGCGGTTAAAATGGACCATAACTTTTTTGTAAAAAGTACTAATATTTTACTAAACCGGAATATTTTTAATCCTGGCGAAATCAAAAATACACGAAAATTTCACTTCTGCCTATATCCAAGATATCGCATATACAGGAAATAAAAACACTGCAACATAGTCAAACGCCATAATTTTTACATTTTTTAAATTTTACTGAATGAAAGCAAAAATATCGGAAATAGCATCAAATGTTAGAATAAGTTTAGATTTGTTCGAATTACCCAACTTTGGCACGAATTATGGCCTTCAAACGGCCAATGAAAACGTCACACGCTGCCCGAATGTCACTCTGCCGTAATTTGGCCCATTCCCGGCTAAGCGCTTGCTTAAGGTGATCGACACTTTAGTATTTTTTAGTGCCACACTTTGCTTTTCAAATACTCCAAACACAATGGTCCAACGGATTGGTATCTGGAGAATTTTGTGGCTATTGTGCGCTGGAAATGAAGCGAGGAACCTCATTTTGTAACCATTCCTGGGTGGTGAGTGCGATGGCGCTGAGTTCTATTTGAATGTCCAAGGTCTGCGGCCAAAATTTTTACGAGCCCAAGGCTTTAATACACCCTTCAGAATATTTTCGCGATAATATTGGACATTTATTCTGATGCCACGGTTGATTAATACGAGAGGAGAGCGACCATCGGCTGTTATGGCGGCCATAACACCATCACCATGGCCGGCGTTTGAGTTCTGGTGGCCAACCGAGGGTGCACATTTTCAGCTGACCTCTTTGGCAAGTAAACACGATCATTTTGAGGTCTGACCTCTTTGGCAATTAATCACGATCATTTTGTGTGTTTACAAAATGCTGGACAACGAATGTTTTCTCATCGGAGAAAACCAAATTTGGTAGTTTACCACTTTCGGTCAAGTGAAGTAACTCTTTAGGTCTTTTGAATCTATTTTGTTTCTGTTGCGGTGTAAGTTCTTGCACTTTTTGGAATTTCAATGGCTTTACTCCGAACTCATTTTTCAATATTTGCCGAATAGAATATTGCGATATGTTCAGCTCACGAGCCATTTTTCGGCCATTGCGACTCGGTTTTCGATCAAGTCGCTTCTATATTTTTCGAACCATTTCGGCTGATGTTGCTGTTTTCTTCCGTCCACTTCTTTGACTTCGAGCTACGCTACCAGATCCACGGTAACGAGCGATGGTACGAGACATAAAAGATTTATTCACATTTAAATGCTGGAATGCTCTAACGATAGCCACTTGTGGGTTTCCAGCCAAACACAAAGAAATCACACTATCACCGGTGAATTCCATCACGAATAACTTTTTTTTTCTTGAAAATTCTCACCAAAATTGTTTGTACGCTTGTAAACAATATAATGGGCTATCACTGGAAAAATTTTAACAGCTTTCGGACTTGTGGCTTAGAAATGACAGCAGTCTGAAATCAGTTGCAGTTTTTTTACCCTGTATACACAACCATATTTATTCAGCAAAAGGTTATAACTATTTACCTTTCAACTCAGACATGAACTAAGTATGACGAAATAACCACTAGTTAAAAAAAACGTTAGATGGCGGACCCTGTATTTCCAAAGTGGGCGCAGCCACAAAAAAACACCTTGACATCACTTGAAAATTGAATTCAATTCAAATAATGCTAAAAAATATTTCTGAGAAATTTTCTACACTCTCATCATACCTGTTGTCTAGTAGAAACTAACGCATCTTTGTCAGACCCTGCTGCTTGTGTTTGTGCCTATGTTCATCATTATCGCCACGTTGTTTTTTGGAAAAGATTCTTGTTGTCAGATAAACCACACGGCTAGAACAAATTCTAGACATGCAGGTGACCTCTCCTTGTTACGTTGTTTGTGTACGTGTGTGTGTGTGTTTATTCCTTGAGGCATTATTGAAGAGATTGATTTCTTTTTGTGACAAATGACAAATTTTTAAGCGGAAAATTACACTCATCATTTAGCCATCGGAATCATCAATCAATCACTTGTTTTTTTTTTGGTAACAAATCATTAAAATCAGAACTTAAAGGCCTTTCAACTCGCAGCACTAATCCGGACAAATTTAAGTATTTTTTTGGTCTTCATTATTTTCCAAAAGGCTTACAAACAATCTATTTGTTTGAAACCATTCTTTGGGTACTGTAAAATAATCGATCGAGTATGAGAGAGATACCTCAAGGGCTGATTGGCTTCGCCTTCTGGTGTCACCAGCATGCAACACCGTATTGTACCTGATGGAGGAGTGTGTGTGTGTATTTGATACAGAATCCGTTCATTTTACGATCGTTGATCTTTGTTTGGTTGGTTATGGTTTGCCCCATATTTTATCTCTTCACTACATCATGTTTACGGTTTTCTGTGAATCTGGATATTTCTCCTACCCATTCTCTACCTCTCGTCATAAGTCATATATTTCTTCGCATTATTATCTTCATTTGAATTCAATGAACTTTTAAGGTTTGATATGTGTCAAATGTGGTCTCTTATGTTCTCCATGTTATGTTATTCGATATTTTTATTCCAACGAATTAACGACAAGATACAAGCGTTTTGATAAATTTATGTTAAGGAAGAGCATTAATTTTGTCATCGTCCAGATGAAGACCATGTCGAGTTTTAACATAAATTAATCGGATTTTGTAAGTGAAATTTTTGAAATTCCTACAGGAATACCTAACCGTTTTGTTCATTCGGAATTTTAAGGAGTGCCAACTGTTTTGGAAGGTTTCATGGAAAAACAAATAACTAAGTTAGTAAGGAATGTTACATATACTAGCAAATCTCCGCTACTTCGTACAGGGTTGCCCATATTCGACGGATCTTTGGGCCCTTTGGGCCCATTCCAATCGACGAGGCTTGTCCGCAGGCAACATTCTTTGCGTCAATTGAATTTTGTACGGGAACAAATGCAAATCAATGCGAATTATCCGTTGTAAAGTGGACCGAGCCATGCCCAACTGCTGAGAACGGCGTTTTTGGGATGTTCTTGGGGACCTCTCAACACTGGCCCGTACGGCAGCGATATTCTCGGCCGATCGTCTTGGTCGACTTTTATATAGCCTCTTCGGATTAGAAAGAGCCTTACCAGTCGAAAATTTTTCGTATAAACGCTTAAGGTGTTCTTAGAAGGCGCACTTCTCACATTTTTTAATGTTTTAAAAGCACGTTGAGTTTTCACAATTGACTTCTTGCTCGCGTGGCGTGTATTGGTTTATGGTAAAAATCTGCTTGGACTGATGCTTCAAACGCGGTATGTCATTAAGCGATGTGACATCTCTGTCAAAAGTTATGGCGTTGCCAGAGGGGTCCGTCGAATATGGGCAAATCTGTATAAAGAAAAACAAGTTAAAAAGTATCAGTCGGTATTGCCTCAGTCGGTATATACCCTGAGCCAATGTTCGAATATTTAAACATATTTTGACTTTTGTTATGATTATTCAAATTGTTGACCCTCCATGGCGCAGGTTCCGAAGGAATGGGCCAATATTGCCCATTGGACTTCGCTTTCTTTGAGCAGTTTGGTTTTCAAAATCTTGAACCCTATGTAAGGGGGATAACAGAAGAAATTGACCGATCTGTATCATCTTTATAACATATCTGGTGCTGACGAAACTATTGAGATGTACGAAGTCTGAATGGAATCGGTTAATTTCGCGTTTAATGAGCTTCATGGATATTCAAAATGTTGATCTTTTGGGGGAGGTACCAGAAGGAGTGAACCGATATATCCCATCTTTACAACAGACCTTGTGTTAATAAAATTTTTGTCATGCGTGAAATATGAAGATAACCGGATGCTTATTTCATATTTTATAATCGTTTTGGCTATTCAGAACTTTTACTCTTTGTGGGAGAGGTACCAGAAGGAATGGTCTGATTTGTACCATCTTTATAACAGATCTTGTGTTGATAGGAATATTGAGATGTGTTAAGTCAAACTGGAATCGGATGATAATTCCACGTTTTATGAGCTTCACGGATATTCAAAAGTTTGACCCTTTGTTGGGGAGGCACCAAAAGAACCAGAACTTTGCACCAGATCTTGGTTTAATAAAAGTATTGTAATGTATATAATTTACAGGAAATCGGACTGCTACATCACATTTTATAAGAGTTATAATTATTCAAAATTTTGACCCTTTGTGGAGGAGGTACTTGATGAATTGGACCAATATAATCCATTTTCGCACCTGACCTAACACTAATGCAAACATTAAGATTTGGCAAGTTGGAGCTAAATCGGATTATCCTTTCTCTTTCAGTGCAGTAAACCCTTTTTTTTGAAAATTCCGATCCACTCCGAACTCGATATAAATTTAATAATAATGTTACTTTGTGCCAAGTTTGGTCAAATCTGATGCTCCCTTATATACCACGCTTTTTGTGATATGTGAATATATGTGAAGTTTCCGAACTGCCCTCGTATTTAAAATTTAAAAATTGCGTTATCTATGGGACACCCTTTAAACTACAATACCAAATGTTGAAATGATATGTCACCCTATCTTGTCAGAGGTACAATATCTCTTGGAAACCCATCAAAAAATTCCCTCCAGTGATCTCCTTTTTGCTGGATTACCCTCAATATCTTACCAAGGTTAAAATCTGCAAAACGTTTAAAAATTATATAAATTTCAAAATCAATACTCCAACATGTTTAAAACCGGATTATCGGCACAATGATTTATGTTCGCTGAAGTTTAACACAGCATAAAACTGCAAAAAAAAAAAAATAATTCCGTAACATTGCCAAAAAAAGTCTGATGGGGCGATCTCCTCCGCACACTGAAAGAAGACACTTGGCGAATTATCTCGTAAAGTTCAGCATAATTTGATATGGCCCATAATAATTTTGGTTTTGAAGTTTAAAACAACAACAACAAAAATGGAAATGCTCATATTCCACACATACACTCACATAATGTTGGATCGTGTAATTTAAATCGTCGTTAAAAAAAATATTGAATGCTGTTCAACGGATGATTTCAAAAGCTAAAACAATTACGTCGTCTCGACGTCTGTCTGAAAATTTTGGCTGGTTAAACAAAACAAGTTTGTTTGTATTATGACCATAAGCAAAGAAAATAAACTCGGTGATTGAAATTAAAAACCATATCACTATAGAATTACATCAATTTGAAAAAAATGCCCATGTGCTTAAACTTGAAGTTAATGACATCTTTTTTTTGGAAACGGGAATAGAGTTTAGTAAATATATTTAAGTCGTTTCATGTATATGGAATTTTTGCTAAAGGCCTTAAATCTGTAATCTTAAGGTGTGAGGAAAAGTTTCACACCTTTTTTTGTTTTACAAATATTTTCAAATATTTTTGACAACCCATGAAAATAAATTGTTATTTTGATATGAAAAAGAAACCCAAAACACATCATGATGCTCCATCCATCAAAAATAATAATAACTATGACCATGATTTATTGGTGACATGATCCCAAAGAACGATACCAACGATGTACATTAGAATTCCTGAGAAAAAAAAATCCAAAATACTAACCACATCATTGGGAACCCCTCACTCACAACACTAGGCCCCATGTCCATGTTTTGCTGGCCCATCATAAATACACATTTTGTAATTTGCTTATCAAAATAAGAAAAAAAACATACAACGAAACACAACATTCTAACGGCTTTGCCCGTCCGCCTGTCTGTTCACCTCACCATATTTTCCCTTCAAATCGTAATTGATAGCCATTTTGTCTTCCACAAATTCCAAAAGAAAACTCTCAAAGAATTTTTAAAAACACTTCTAGACGTTTAAAATCTTTTTAATGTTGGGCAAGATCTTTGTCGAAGAGTAGTCGTCTTTCATTCTTTAGGGCTTGTGTATGAGCGCAATCTCGTCAAATAAATACACGCCCAGGTTGTTTTTGTTGTCGTTCTTAGGGCCTATTTGTATTTTTTCTACATTGTGGCATTGTAACGTACAGCGTGATTGACTGACAGCATAAAATTATAATAGATTATGGCCAAGGCATTCATTCCATTATTGTTAAGGAGGCTACAGCTACGAACTTGAGATGATGTATATTTTATTGTGTAGAGAGGGAGAGAGGAAATAAAAGTGATATGATAAGAAATACGAAACGGAAAATTTTTTAAGAATGAAAATTCGAAATATTCTCTAAATATTCTTCTATACTTTGTTAACTGTTTAAAAAAAAAAACTTTTTAAATTATGCTGATGCAATCTATATAAAGGGTGCCCCAACTAGAGCGCAATTTTTAAATTTTAAATAAAACACAGATATTTAAAAAAAAATGTATGGAACAAGATACAGAGCAGATGGCCGCCGCGGCTTTGCTGGGACACACGCGATTTTTAGTGAAAATATCAATGACCGTTTTGCACAATTTCCAATTTCCTCTTTTAAGGCCTGAGTCGTTGTCGTCTTGCTCAGGTAAACAATCAACTTCAAAAAAAAAGTGAATTTGGCAATTTTTCTAAAAAAAAATCGGTTAAAAATTATGTTAAAATCTTAAAAATACCAAATGTAGCCGTTATATTAGGGTCTTTACGACGATGTGGACCTGCATAGGCAAATTTTGGCTTAAGCAATTACAATATTCAAATGCGAAATTTAAAAAAAAATCTGTGAATCATGTAATGTACCATTTAATGGGGGCTATACGAAGACGTGGATCTGCAGAGACAATTTTCAATCATAGGCTGTAGTATTCATTACGAACTTTAAATAACAACATTTGAAACATTTCCGACATTGAAATATTTTCGATGAATAATGTAGCTTTAATCACATAAATACCGAAAATAGGGAGATACCATTATATGGGGGCTATACCAAAATGTGGACCTACATGGCTCAGTTTCAAAACCAAAAGTCCTGCGGACATAATATACATTTGACTAAAATTGTGAGGTGTTTTTAGGGAATGCATTCCATTAATGTACGAATGGTACTAAATGGCATTAAAATTGATATTGGGTGAATTGATAGGGCTGAAATCCCGATATTCGACACTGAGATCTCTGTTGGTATCTGGAATTGAGATATGGATGTGGTTTTGGAAGTGAGTACTATAATTGTACGAAAAGTACTAAGTGGGACTTATTACTGGAATCCTCAAAATTTTATTTTGAGGTCTTTGTCGGCATCTGTGTATGGAAATGCGTCGAATATCTGTAGGAAATTTACTAAATAGAACTAAAATTAAAGAGCTGAAATCCTGAAATTCGATATTAAGGTCAATGTTTGTATCTGAGATTCAGATATGGATATTGTTTTGATATGCATTATCAAAATTGTTCGAATAGTAATAATTGCTACTAAATTTGGTAATTGGTGAAGTGATAGAGCTGGAATCCTGAAATGTGATATGTATGTCTCTGTTGGTGTCTGTGGTTAAGAGCTGCAGCTGTTAAATAAATGCCCAGACGAAACGGAAATGCGGCCTATATCTGTACGAAAAGTACTAAATGGTACTAAGTTTGGTAATGAGTGAAGAGATAGGGCTTGAATCCCCATATTTCATATTGAGTTGGTTTTGGTAATGCATCTTTTAAAATGAAATTTTGTATTGCAATAACTGTTAGTGTCTAGAATTTTTATCTGTAAATGGGTTCTAAAATTATACGAAAAGTACTAAATGTTACTTCATTTGGTATTGAGTGAATATATACAGCTAAAATCCCGAAATTTGATATTAACGTCTCTGTTGGTATCTGGTGTTAAGATCTGCTCATAGTTTTGCAAATGTGTACCATAATGGTTCGAGAAGTACTAAATGGTACTAATTTTGGATTACTGTTGGTGTCTAGCATGGAGATATATAAATTGTTTTGGATGTGCGTACTAAATGTTACCAAAATTTGATTTTGGGTGAGGGGATAGAGTTGAAATTCTGATCTCTTGGTTTCTTGGGTTTACATATGGGGGCGTTGATATAGTTTTGGACAAAAAATTGGAGGTGGGTCAATTGGGCAATGATTTTTACTAATATGCTCTTTGGAAAACTTCAAAATTAAATATTTTTGGGTGTAAACATTTTCCTAATTTTTTTCTCCGGAAAAGGAAAAATCTGAATAAGTTATTAAACCTTGAAAGTCTAATAATTCAGGACGATGTATAAAGTTCTGATAAAAAAATATTTTCCAAAATGAACAAATTGTGCATTCTAAGTACTAAAAGGCATAACATGAACTGTGGGAACGAATCTTAAATTATGGTGGACTTTTCGTTGACGAAGTAGCGAGCACTTGCTGGTTAATGATATTTGTGAATGCTTCAAATAATAATAGTTGGAGAAGATATTCGAAATGTGTTGAGATATAATTCAGAACCAATAAACTTTGTTTTAAGGTACCTCCATGGCAATACTACCGATATGGTTAATGGTAATTTATCAAATTACATACATCAGTGTAACAAGGCCAAAGAAAATTGAGTATGTTAATTTATAAAATTACTTACAATTATGAACGAATTAAATGAATTCATTCACTTGCCCTTCGTGTTGAGCAAATTGAAGAAATTCCAGACATTATTTCAATATCACAATGTACACATTAGTGGAGCTGGCAGTCAGCCACTTGTCAGGCAGTCATTTACACTGTCAGTCGGTTGGTTGGGTGGTTTGTTCATTACGAAATACAATCTCGTATCTCAGAGCCACTTAACGCCCGACAGAATCCAAACGGTGTAAAGAGAAGAAAAAAACATGAATCAATGTTAAAGGGTTATTGGCTGGTTGGCTCACTGGCTGGTTGGATTGGGTTGGTCATACTACATAGGACATGAAACACCTGCACTTATTGGCAACTCAAACACACAGCGTAAATGCATGACAAATGTATTTGTTGTGGCTAGCGTATGATTTCTTAAGATTTTGTACAAATAATTGAATAAGTAATTGAAGAAATACTTGAAATTATAAAATCATTATAAAAAAATATGTTTTGTAAAAAAAAACATCAAAGGTGGTCAATTAAATTTGCCTTTGGGCTAAGGTGTGGGAAAGGCGAATCAATGAAGTATGTGTTGGAGATATTCAAACACCATTCAATGGGATGAACTTGTGAGGTGAATTGAAAATGTAGTTTTTGATTGAAATTCCTGGAATTTTTTCATGTAATTGATTAAAGAAATTTCAATTTGACACTTTTAACCAAAAGATACAAGGACTATCTTACATTGTTGAAATTCCTAGAAAACAATGGAGAATTTTAATTGAATTATTTTATGGGCTATTGAATATGTAATTATCATGCACTCAACATGTTTGTGGTGGTGATAAAAATTTTTATTGTTAAATTGAAAGATCGGAGATTTTCGAGGAAACATAGGCCTCATACCTTAAGAAATTTAAAGCCATTAAAGACTTTGCAGTTTGCATTTAATTTACAGCACATAGGAATAATGATTTTAATTGTTAATAATAAGTTCTTGTTGTTGTTTTTCCAAAGTACCCCTCATATATTGCAATGTAAGATACAAAAACTGCAACAAAGTCAAACGCCATAATTTTTACATTTTTTTTTTTTAATTTTTTTGAATGAAAGCAAAAAAATGTCGGAAAAAGCTTCAAATTTTAGAATAAGTTTATATTTGTTCGAATTGGTCACCTTTGGCACGAATTATGGCCTTTAAACGGCAAATGAAACCATCACACGCTGCCCGAATGTTGCTCTGCGGTATTTTGGCCCATTCCCGGCGAAGCGCATGCTTGAGGTAATCGACACTATGGTATTTTTTAGTGCCAACCTTTCTTTCCAAAATACTCCAGACACAGTAGTCCAACGGATTGGTATCCGGAGATTTTGGTGGCCATTGTGCGCTGGAAATGAAGCGAGGAACCTCATTTTGTAACCATACATGGGTGGCGCGTGCTGAGTGCGATGGTGCTGAGTCCAGTTGGAGTGTCCAAAGTATGCGGCCGAAATGTTTGCCTGCCCAAGGCTTTAATACACCCTTTCAGAATATTTTCGCGAAAATATTCGGCATTTATTCTGATGCCGAAGGTCGAATAATACGAGCGGATAGCGACCATCGGCTGTTATGGCGACCCACACCATCACCATGGCCGGCGCTTGAGTTCTGGTGGCCAACCGAAGGTGAACATTTTCAGCTGACCTCTTTGGCAAGTAGACACGATCATTTTGTTTGTTTACAAACTGCTGGACAACGAATGTTTTCTCATCGGAGACGGAGAAAACCAAATTCGGCAGTTCACCACTTTCGGCCAAGGGAAGCAACTCTTTAGTTCTTTTGAGTCTACTTTCTTTCTGTTGCGGTGTAAGTTCTTGCACGTTTTTGGAATTTCAATGGCTTAGCCCGAGCTCATTTTTCAATATTTGCCGCATGGAATATTGCGATATGTTCAGCTCACGAGCCATTTTTCGACCACTGCGACTCGGGTTTCGATCAAGTCGCTTCTTTACTTTTCGAACCATTTCTGCTGATGTTGCTGTTTTCTTCCGTCCACTTCCTTGACGTCGGGCTACGCTACGAGTATCACGATAACGAGCGATGGTACGATACACTAAGAATTTATTCACATTTAAATGCTGGAATGCTCTAACGATAGCCACTTGTGGTTTTCCAGCCAAATATAAAGAAATCACACTATCACGCTTGCATTCCATCACGAATAACTTTTTTTCTGGATAAATCTCACCAAAATACTTTTGTACGCTTGTAAACAATATAATGAGCTGTCACTGGAATATTTTTAACAGCTGTCGAACGAGTGGCTTATAAATGACAGCAAACTAAAGTTGGTTGCAATTTTTTCATCTTACCCTGTAAATAAAGCTTCCATATATACTTCTAAATTAAGCCTGGAAATAAGTATACCAAATTTGATCGAAATCGGTTCAGATATACTTATAGCTCCCATAGATATTGTTAATCCGATTTGCTATTTCTGTCCATCGCAGGCGTAATATGCACTCTGCAACAACGATGTTTGGGGGAATATATCAAATACAGCACAGAAATGCCTTTGCCAAATTTTATTGAGTTCGGTTCAGATTTGGATGTAGCTCCCATATATATCTTCATCCGACTTGCCTTTTTTTGTGCACCAAACTTGTAATATTAGCCCATATGGGATGGATTTTGGCACTTACGACCAAATTGAGCATAGAAATAAATATGGCAAATTTGGTGAAAATCGGTCCAGATATAGCTATAGCTCCCACATATATTGTTTATCCGATTTGTTACATTTTTTATTTGTTATATGAAGCTCTTCTAAATATGCAAAGGTTAAAGTAGGGTATCATAAAGTCAGCCCGACATTTAGACTTTCTATACTGTTTTTTATTTTATTTTGTTGAAAATTTTGCAAATTCCTTCCATATGGTGGAGGGTATTCCCGGTCGAACTTACTGCTTCTTCACTTGTTTTTTTTAGTGTGCCAATAACACAGAAGTTATGTGGTTGTCATTATATTTGACCTACTGGTAAAGAATTGGTTATGTAGTTATCATTACTAGTAATCCCGAAAGTGGAACATATAGATACCATAAACCATAGTACAGAAAATTACTGAAATTTTTTAATTTTTTTATAAACTATTTTGAAGAGTTATCTTTATTGAATTTTTAATATCAAAAAAAAAAAATTATTTAAATGCTAATAAAATATTTTTCTTTTTTCTCTCTTTTTAGGTATGTATTCTCCAACACTGCTAAGGTGGTTTTCCCAACCTTACACTACTTCCTAATGGCTAAGTATTTTGCAAATTTTATACTCATTATTTTGCGATGTCAGCATTTATATTAAACACAAAATAGAACTGTAACATAAAATCCGACAGACAATAACAAATGCAGACAAAAAATCAAGATTTATTTTTTCCATGTGTGTGTGTGTGAGGGCTTCCTCCATCAAATCCAATTAAATTCAATAGCTGAACAGTCAACAGTCTTTTTTCTTTTGATTGTAAACAATTCACGCAACAATTGTCCGGCAGACCTCCAATATCTCATCAGCGCGCTATAACATTAAATGGTCCTTTCCCTGCCGTCCAACAAATCCCGCCCAACAACTATTAAATATGTGAACAATTTTCTTTATTGTTGTTGCTGTGGACTGACATTCACTTTAATTAAGTCCAATTCATGTTTGAGTTTTTGCCGTTGTTGTTGCTGCTCTCATGCAGCGGCGACACAAGGCATTTAAAGCTTTCAACTGCCAAACAGACATTTTTTTCAAATAGTTAATGCAAATTGTTTATGCTGATTTCAACATTTTTGTTGGTATTATTTCGTTGCTCTGAAATTGTCGTAGTCTATTTGGAATTTGCTTTGATATTTGTCTTGCGATTTGAAATTAATAAAATACATAGATATTTGGGTTAGACAGCTTGATAGAATCAATTACGGGAATGTAGGATATGTTCTGAAGATTTGAAATATCTATATATATAAATGTAAGTTGTGTTAGTTACTACGCTTATAACTCAAGATCCGCTGATCCGATTTTAACGATTCATACAAATTCGGAATTGTCTCTTTTCCGAAAAGGATAATATTCAAAAAAATCGCGTAAAAATGTGATATATTAACATTTTCATTTTGACTTTTGAAATGTACAATAGTAATGTTTTATTTTGCATGATTTTTTTTCCATTTTGACTTACTTTTTTCTAATGTACATTTGTAGTGTTTTTTTATATATTTTTTTTAATTCGAATATTAATACCAATTTATTTAATTGACTTGATTTCTTGAGAACTGAAATTGATGGCGGGTTGTATATTAAATGTCAGATGTATATTAAATGTTGGTAATTTGAGATTTTAAGAAGAACAACACATTTTTTCAAATAATTATAAGAATAGGACCATGCTTTGGTATAACCCTTATATGTGGACCTATTTCTTTCATATTAAAATAATCCCCCCAATGAGAACTCAAAATGCAATTCATTGGAATTGCAATCAGTGAAATACTGAATATAAAGGGTGCAAAATGGTAGAGCGAATTGGACATTTAGGAAAAAAAACTTTCAAGATATCTTAAATCGCTTTTGCAGGTCACGATATATGACCCCCGGATAAGGGTACACTCCTTTTTCAAGTATAGTTTACATTTTAACCATATTTTACTCATACGCATTTTAGCAAAAGTTGGTAATTTGAGAAGAAACCATCCTCGCAAAAAATGATCACGTTTGGGTATAACCATTATATAATTTAAGCTATATTCGGGGTTTTCGACATTTTTCTTTCATTTTTCAGGCCTTTATTTGGCACTTTTGTTTCTACGGGTGTAAAAAACCTCTTCTCATAATATTTTGACTTTTGGAGTAGAGTCCATCTTGGTCTTGATCACATTCATCAATTGATTTGGCTAAAAAATTGTATTTAGGCTACTCTGGGATAGAGAATCGTCTTACAGATAATTGTCCACATAGGCATTTTTTTGAGTATAGTTCCCACATTAGTGTACCCGCAAATCCACATTCCTAACCAATGTTTGGTCAGAAAAAAAAAATTTGGTATACTATTGAATTTTTAACTCTCAAGAGAATATTGACTGGGAACGTAGATGTGGGATGTACGTCTACATGCTTTGAACTCCGAAATATCAAATTGTGGCAGAAACATGAAAAAATCAAGAAAAATATGGACTTTATGGGTTTTCCAACACACAATTTAAATGACAAAAATAAATTAATTCCTATCTTACGGCAATGGGTGTAAAAGACCAATTATCTTTGACTATTTTGAAATCATTCAGATCAGTGTTCTATAATGCTTTAAAAAATATGCATTAAAAACTAAAAGTAGGGGCCGGCAACGCGGACCGGGCCAGCTAGTTTTAAATAAATCTAAATGGGAGAGAAATCGAACATTTATATCCAATTTTATGCGAAATCATAAATTCCATATTCATCTCAGGTTTCCGGTTAAGAGAAATATTTAGATATAGCAAGTTGTAAAGAATCGCTGATTTGTTTCCAAAGTTATGACAGATAAAAGTATTGAAAATTGTGACCCTTTTGTGGGTGAGGTACCAGAAGGGGTTCGCAGATGTACACCATCTTCACAACAGATCTTGTGTTGGCAGAAATGTTTGAATGTGTGAAATTTGAAGAGATTTGGATGCTTACTTCGCTTCCTTTGAGCGTTTTGTTTTTCTTAATCTTGAACCCTATGTGGGGGAGTTATCAGAAGAAATCGTCCGATTTATCCCTTCTTTGTAACAGATCTTGTGTTGATGGAAGTATTGAGATGTACCAAGTCTGGAATGGAATCGGGTGTGAATTTCGCGTTTTATGAGCTTCATGGATATTCAAAATGTTGACCCTTTGTGGGGGAGTATCAGAAAGAGTAGATCGATATAACCTATCTTCACAGTAGATATTTTGTTAGTAGAAATAATGGAACGTGTAAAATCCGAAGAGAACCGGATGCTTAATTCGGATTTTATGATCGTTTTGGTTCTTCAAAACTGTGACCCTTTGTGGGGGAGGTACCAGAAGAAATGGTACGATCTTTACCATCTTTATAACAGAACTTGTGTTGATATAAATATTGAAATTTACCAAGTTTGAATGGAATCGAATGTTAATTTCGCGCTTTACGAGCTTTATGGATATCAAAAATTTTGACCCTTCGTGGGGGAGTAGGACCAGAAGGTTTATCCTAAACGTGTTGTTTTGAGTTCGTAATAAGCACCACAGTCTCTGACAGATAATTGGTTGTACTTTTTTTTATTCTTAGTGGTAGTTTGCCTAATATGAGGTAAGGATGCTGTTTTGTAAGTAGTCACTGGTTACCAAAATATACTTTATTAATCCATTATTTGGTAATGAAATTTTTTGCTGGATACCGGAATCTCTTCTAAGTGGGCAGAGTGGCACAGATAGATCCAACCAACTTCTTTTTGCTTTGTTTTCCATTTTCGTAATTCTTTGACAGTTCAAAAATCACAGAGCCATTGCTTCGACAGCTACATTGTCTGATATTGCCCTTTTCCATCATTGGTTTTCTGCTTTCCAAGACTGTGCATTTTGAATTCCAACACCCCTTTTCATGGAGTGTCTTTTTTCTAATTCCAATTTAATGGAAACCTTTAAAGCGTCCAACATTTACACCACCCAACTGTTTGTTTTGATGGTAATTTCTGTCATTTGAAAATCGTTTTTTGGGATTTAAATGTAAAAGTAATTTCTTACCACGAACCCACATTGGCAAACAAATCGAATGGCAGCTGCAGGAAATTGCAGAAAAATCAATGGAAAAAATACGTGAATTTGTTTAACGCAATTTTCCAACGGACAAGGAAATATATACGAGGGAGTATTTATAAATAACAGTTAGCACATATTTTACCCAAAGCTGGGAAATGCTTGCCCTCTCTAGTAAGGAGTAGGCTTTGTTCGTTTTTGAGTGAGAGCAAAAGCGGCTGGGAATCGGTTTGTCGTACCGTTGTTTAATTTGTAACAAAAAAACAAATACATTTAAAAAATCGACAAACTCCGCCAAGAAAACATATATAATCCTCCGGTATCTTGGAATGCCTTCAGCTGGTTTTAATGTACGATCTTGGCTTTTGTATACGATCCCCCTCAATGGCCACAGCCACATAAAAACTGCACTCTACTACACGCACACAAACACATGAAAACACAAATTAGCAAAAAAATGTGTTTAAAATAAACTCCTACTCTATTTTGTGCATTTTGACTCACACTCTTATTTTCCTACTAGTGTTCCTTGTGCACTCCCACTTTGCGAGTATATTTCACTCGAAAGTAAAAAACTAAAAATGTGGAGAGCAGACCTTAAATGACTCACTAGGAGACTTCTATAGCGTGAAGCTAGAATATTTAAATTGTGCACAAGGGTCAGTCTTGGTGCTTATGTGTGCGATAAGGCTGAGTTTTTGGAAATGTGTACTAAAAGGATTCGAAAATTACTAAAGGGTTTTTGAAAATTTGAACTTTAAGGTTGAGAAAAGTTCTTAAAATGGAACTAAATTTCTAAAATGTCAAAATATTTGAAAAAAAGGTTTGAGAATCAAAGTTTGTTTTGGAAATGTGTACTAAGTGTGCGAACTTTACTAAATGGCAACAAAATTTGGAAATTTTTGGTTTTGAATAAACGGAGGAAGCTGAAATTTTGATGGTTTAGTTGGTTTGCGATAAAGAGGTGGTTTTGGAAGTGTACACTACAAGTGAACGAAAAGTACTAATTAGTACTATATTTGGTACAATTTGGCATTGGGTGAACGGATGGTGCTTGAAATCTGAAATTTGATATTATGGTCGTTGTTCATGTGGACATAGGGAGGTGGTTTACTATAATGTACTATAATTGTTTAAAAAGCACTAAATGGTACTATATTTGGTATTAGGGTGAAGGGATACAGATAAAATTCTGAAATTTAATTTAGATGTCACTGTTGGTATCTGTGTTTAAGATTTGGCGTTTTGGTGGTTTGGAAATGCGTCCTATATTATAACTTATGTCAGACCAAATATATTCTTGATGAGCGTAAAATTCTAAATCGATATAGCGATTCTGCCTATCTGTGTGTCTGTCTATCTGTCAGTCAGTCTGGTGTAATGACGCTATCTTTCAAACGAATTTAGATAGAAGGCTAAAATTTACACACACGTCTTCGTATATGCCCCATATAATGGTACCTCCCGATTTGATGATGATTTTAACGATATTATTGTCCGGAATTGTTTTTTCGTATTTGAAAATCTTAATGGGTACAACAGCCGATAACAAAAAAAAAAAAAAAAAAAAAACAAGAAGCCCCTCTGTATCACCAAATTTAGACTCATCTATATGATTTGCTTGTCTACTATATTCGTCAACGAAATGAGCATAAAAAAGCTAGAAGTTCGTCAAAGTGGTCCATTGTACCCGTAAACTCTAACTTTATGCGAGATTTCGTGTCCTTTGGTTTCTATTTGTGACCTTTATAACGGCTGCAAAATCAGGAAAATTTTTAGTTGCTGGTCCATTTCAACCGCTAATATATTGCGGACATCTTTGAAAACAATAGGTCTAGCCCTTCTGAGGATCGGATTGTGAAAATTTTCGTGAGGATCGGACGATATTTGCAATACTTATATAATATCCCCAACCTGTGTTGTAAGGTGAAAAATTTTACAAAATATTGAAAGTCAAATTGAAAAAATCGCATGCGATCAAAAATATGAAAACATAAAAAAATGTCACAAAATACTACAAAATCTATATTAATATCATTATTGGTATCTTCTTATGCGATTTTTTTAGAGTTTATTCTTTTAAGCCAAGAGGGAATTCTGAATTGACAAAATTTGTCAAAATCGGTTCAGCCGTTCTGGAGATATAAGCATTCTAACTAACATCCCCTTCCTTTGTATTTACACATTGTATATATTTCGCTATATATCCGATATATTTACAATCGGCATCTACGTAACGGTCAGAATTGACCTGTTCGTCTATTTGTGATTTCGCCGGGATTAAAAATATTCGCGGTTTAATGGAAAATATGACTTTTATTTAACGCAAATGTTGTGATCTATTTCACCCACTAAATATTACCCGATGACCATCAAAATTGGAAGGCTTCTGCCCAGCCCTAAGCTCTAGCCCCATGTTAACTTCCGCTTTGATTGGCCTATAATTGCGACCTGTAGAGCAACTGCAAAATAAGCAATATTTTCAGTTTTTGGTCCATTTCAACCCCTAAATATTATGCGATCATCTGCAAAAGCAATAGGGCCATAATTGCGACCTGTAGAGTGATTACAAATTAACATGGACAGGCGGACATACATAGCTAGATAGACTCAGCTCGGCGAGATAGGAAGATCCATATATACTTTCCTATGTGGGAAACAATATTTCGTGGTGTTACATAATTTTTGGCCCAATCAAACTTATAATACCCCCAACACATAGTGTTGTAGGGTATAAAAATCACATATGCAAGCACACGTCTTCGTATAGCACCCATATAACGATACTTCCCGATTTCGGTGTTTTGATTATTTTAGCGATATTCCGGTGTATTTGTTTCAAATTTCGCATTTGAAGTTCGCAAAAGATACTGCAAGCTATGAAAGACAATTGTATTTGGAGATCCACGTCATGGTTTAGCCGATATATAACGGTATTTTCGGTTTTGTTGGTGTTTCGTATTTGAAGGTCCTACTACAGCCTGTGACAAAAAAATTGCGTATGCAGGTCCTTGTCTTCGTACAGCCCCCATATAACGGTTTTCATTTTTTTATTTTAATTTTTTTTTTTAATTTTTATTTATTTTTTTTTATTTTTAACGTTTTTCCAGTTCTTTCCAAGCGGTGAGTTAGAGTTCAAAAAAGAATGATTGGTTTTTGAACTCATTGATTGACTCTTGGTGGCAGTTTGGAACTTTTGTAATTAGTTACTGGTGTACTTAATAAACCTATTATTTGGTAATGAGATTTTTTGATGGGTACGCACAGAAGATTTACAAATGTTTTATACAGAAAAAAGTCCATTAAAAGGGCCTTCTATTTGTCTTTGTACGTAAAGTTCCTCACCACCCTCATACTTTGGGCCAAGCATAAGTTTTTTACACAAACAAAATCAATATATGCCCACAAAGAAAGTATTGTACTTTTCAAAATTAACAAAATGGAAAAACGATAGCATAATGAAAAAAAAAACGTTACAATTTTTTTTTTCATTTTCATTGCTGCCAACGACGACGATGAATTAAGAATGACATTACAAAAAAACAAAAAAAAAAAAACGAGTAAAAACTATTTTTCGTTTTTTTTCTTTCGTTTGACTTTCTTGAATGATTTACAATTGGCCGCTTTTGTTGATTGTAATTCAGGACAAGGTTTGAGCTTGAGTTTGGAAATGGCAATAATGTTTGTTCGTTGGCTGAAAATGGAATGGTTTTTAATAAAAATTATAACACATACACATGCACACGTCACTGAGGAATTTATAATTGACGCCCAAAAGTTACGGCCGAAGTAGATATTTACATAGAAACCAGAAATGGAGTCGAGAGAGAGAGGTCAAAAACACGAGCAATGTTTATGGGGCCCCTTTTGGACATGTGTTTAACGGTTGTAAACATTTTTGTTTTTATGTTACGTACTGTATAGCTGACCGTTAAGTCATAAACCAAAAATACAAGAAACCACACATTTTGGCTAGGAAATAATTTGCTTGCCAAACTCCTGCGAATGGCTGTGTTATTACTTCGAAGGTACTGTGTGAATTTTTTCTTTCAACTTCACACAAATTAATTCAAAAATCTTAGAGCCACAACAAAGAAGTTTTGCTGTTTTATAATCTGGGATTTTTGTTTGTTGTTGTTTTTGTGTGTGTGTTTTTTTTGCATTCGACGAATAACAAATTACTGTTGTTTTGAAGTTTTATTTTTTTTTTTGTGCGGTGCGACTCGGTACTTTGTTTTGTACAAAAAGAGAAGTATGTCAGATTGTTGCTGTTGTTGTTGTTGTTGTATCTTGTTTTATAATACAGGTTGTTGCCGACAAGTTTTGTGTTGGCAATATGTAATTATAAGCAAATTTTTATACCCCCCACCAAAAAAAGTATGGAGGGTATATTAAGTTCGTCATTCCGTTTGTAACTCATCGAAATAATCATTTCCTTGGAGTTCCTTGTGAGTACTTTACACGCAGACATAGATTTGTCTTTATAGGTCCACAATACCGTATATCCCCCCATATATCGGCACCTTCCTATATTTTAAAGATTTTAAAAGAATTTTTAATGGATTTTATTTTTTTGAAAATTTTCTAATTCGTTCCAAATTGTGGAGGGTATTCAAAGTTCGGCCCGGCCGAACTTACTGCTTTTTTACTTGTTTAGTTTGAAAACTTCACAGGTTTGTTGTTTCATACTTTGTGTTTTTAGAAGGTTTCAAAAGCAGGTGAATAATGAATAAGTTAGATGAAATTATATATGTTTAGAAAAAAAAGAAAAAAAAAAAAAAAGAGAATTTGATTTGAAAATAATGGGAGATTTCAATTAAAAACCTCTGAAGATTTGGTATTTTTGATTAAATAAAAATCTTAAATAAAATACTGCTAATGTCTACAATGGATTGATAGATGTCATATCATAACATCGCGCCCATACTCAAAGAGTGAAATATCTCAAATATGATGGAGTTGCAAAAGGATCATCTATATGTTTAAAGGAGTACCGAAATAATTGACTGACTGAGAATTATTGTACCCTACAACACTATGTGTTGTACCTCGAAATATTGGTCCCCGACATAGGAAACTATACTATATGGATCTTCCTATCTCGCCGAACTGAGTCGATCTAGCTTTGTACGTCCGTCTGTCAGTGTTAATTTGTAATCACACTACAGGTCGCAATTATGGTCAGATATTCACAAAATTAATAATTGAGGTGAAGTTATGTCAGAACAGAAGTCTATTGTTTTTGAAGATGATCGCCAAATATTTAGGGGTTGGAACAAAAAAAAAAAAAAAAATCCTGATTTTGCCGTTGATCTACAGGCCACAATTACAGAAAAATCGAACTTTAGCATAAAATTAGAGGTTAGAGCTGGGCGGAATATTATATAATATTTAGCAGGTAAAATAGATAATAATTCTTATGTAAAGAAAATGGGAACATTTCCATTGAACCGCGAATGGATTTAATCCTGGCGAACCCAAAAGACACGAACAGGTCACTTCTGATCATTATAGTAGATGCTGAGAGACAAGATATCGGATATATAACAAAATAAGAACAATATATACGAGGTGAGATGAAAAAACTGCAACCAACTTCAGACTACTGTCATTTCTAAGCCACACGTCCAACAGCTGTTAAAATTCTTCCAGTGACAGCCAATTATATTCTTTACAAGCATGCAAAAGCATTTTGGTGAGAATTTTCCAGAAAAAAATTTTTGTGATGGAATTGAAGCGTGACAGTGTGATTTCCTTATACAGGGTGAGATGAAAGAACTTTAACCAACTTCAGACAGCTGTCATTTCCAAGCCACTCGTCCGACAGCTGTTAAAATTATTCCAGTGACAGCTTATCATATTGTTTACGAGCGTACAAAAGCATTTTGGTGAGAATTTTCCCCAAAAAAAGCTAATTGTGCTGGAATTCAAGCGTGATAGTATGATTTCTTTATATTTGGCTGGAAAACTACAAGTAGCTATAGTTAGAGCACTCCGGCATTTAAATGTGAATAAATCTTTTGTGTCTCGTACCATCGCTCGTTACCGTGATACTGGTAGCGTAGTCCGACGTCAAGGAAGTGGACGGAAGAAAACAGCAACATCAGCAGAAATGGTTTAAAAGTAAAGAAGCGACTTGATCGAAACCTGCATCGCAGTGGCCGAAAAATGGCTCGTGAGCTGAACATATCGCAATATTCCATTCGGCAAATGTTAAAAAATGTGTTCGGGGTAAAGCCATTGAAATTCAAAAAAGTGCAAAAACTTACATCGCAACAGAAAGAAAATAGAATCAAAAGAGCTAAAGGGTTGCTGCGCTTGGCCGAAAGTGGTGAACTGCCGAATTTGGTTTTCTCCGATGAGAAAACATTCGATGTCCAGCAGTTTGTAAACAAACAAAAAGATCGTGTTTACTTGCCAAATAGGTCAGCTGAAAATGGGCACCTTCAGTTGGCCACCAGAACTCAAGCGCCGGCCATGGTGATGATGTGGACCGCTATAACAGCCGATGGTCGCTCTCCGCTCGTGTTAATCGACCGTGGCATCAGAATAAATGCCTAATATTATCACGAAAATATTCTGGAGGGTCTATTAAAATCTTGGGCACGCAAACCTTTTTTTCCGCAGACCTTGGACATTCCAAAAAGAGTTGCTTCGCTTGGCCGAAAGTGCTGGACTGTCGAATTTGGGTTTCTCCGATGAGAAAACATTCGTTGTCCACCAGTTTCAGAATAAATGCCGAATATTATTGCGAAAATAATAAAAGCTTGGACACGCAAACATTCCAACAGGACTCAGGACCATCGCACTCAGCACGCGCCACCCAAGAATGGTTACATAATGAGGTTTCTCGATTCATTTCTAGCGCACAATGGCCACCAAAATCTTCTGATACCAATCCGTGGGACTATTGTGCCTGGAGTATTTTGGAAAGCAAGGTTGGCACTTAAAAATACCAAAGTGTCGATCACCTAAAGCAAGCGCTCCGCCGGGAATGGGCCAAAATACCGCAGAGCAACATTCGGGCAGCGTGTGACGGTTTCATTGGCCGTTTGAAGACCATAATTCGTGCTAAAGGTGACCATTTCGAACAAATCTAAACTTATTCTAAAATTTGATTCTATTTCCGACATTTTTTACTTTCATTCAATTAAATTTAAAAAAAAAATGTAAAAATTATGACGTTTGACTTTGTGCTACTTTTTTCATCTCACCCTGTATTGTGATGTGTGTAATTTGAAGACAATCGGACTCTAACATCACATTTTTTAAAAGTTTTAATTATTCAAAATGTTGACCCTTTGTGGAGGGAGGTACCAAAAGAAATGGTCCGATCTCTACCATCTTAATAATAGATCTCGTGTTGATGGAAATATTGAGATGTACCAAGTCTGAACGGAATCACATGTTAATTTCGCGTTTTATGAGCTTCATGATATTCTAAATTTTGACTTTTTATGGGACAAATAAAGGGTTGCCCATATTCGACGGACCCATCTGGCAACGCCATAACTTTTGACAAAGATGTCACATCGCTTAATGACATACCGCGTTTGAAGCGTCAGTCCAAGCAGATTTTTACCATGAACCAATACACGCCACGCGAGCGCTCTGAAATAGTTGAAATTTACAAGAAGTCAATTGTGAAAACTCAATGTGCTTTTAAAACATTAAAAAATGTGAGAAGTGCGCCTTCTAAGAACACCATTAAGCGTTTATACGACTGGTAGGGCTCTTTCTAATCCGAAGAGGCTATATAAAAGTCGACCAAGGCGATCGGCCGAGAATATCGCTGCCGTACGAGCCAGTGTTGAGAGGTCCCCAAGAACATCCCAAAAACGCCGTTCTCAGCAGCTGGGCATGGCTCGGTCCACTTTACAACGGATTATTCGCACTGATTTGCATTTGTTCCCGTACAAAATTCAATTGACGCAAAGAATGTTGCCTGCGGACAAGCCTCGTCGATTGGAATGGACCCAAAGGCCCCCAAGGTCCGTCGAATATGGGCAACCCTGTATATTTCATCTCCACACCAGACCTTGGGTTATGCTTTTTGGGTGGAGGTATCAGAAGGAGTATATCGATAGTGCCCATCCCCGAGCTCGATCTAAATTTAATAAAAAATTACGATCTACCAAGTTTGGACCAAATCAGATACTCCCTTCGAGAGTTATCGTGCGCACCATGAGCCAGATGGATAGGCAAACTAACGAACATCGCTAGATCGACTCCAAATTTCCTGAAACGGATTTGGTCCAAAAAGACCTAGGGCCTAAAACCGTCATTTCGTGAGGCACGTTTTGGCCGTATCAAATGATATATACCCTCTGTAGCCATATGACTGGGGGTAGAATTACTCATCGTTCACAAGGTTTTTAGGATTTGAACTGGGGGTCGACATTTTCTACACTATGTGGTATATATGTGGTACAAAAAATCTGATGACTGAAATCGTTTCTTATTTTTGTACAGCTCCCGTATATCGAGAAATATTTTTGAGACAACCATATCCCCTCATTTATATATCTCGAATATAGGGAAACAATCATATATCCAGTGTCAAATGAACCTTTCCAATAAACCACACACACGCACGAACTCAAACAGCGATATTAATTTGTAATTTTAAAGCATTTAACCACCTGTTAAAGCTCCTATCCCGCAGTAACATGACCACCAGCTGGATTACAAAATTCATATCAAAAGCGCCATTACCATCGCCATCACCGTCATCCACATCATCTACATATGAAATGGCAATTAAAAATCAATTTACACCAAAAAAAAGAGTCTGGTACAAATGAAATTTGAACCGGCATGACATTCCAGCAGCAGCAGTTACAGCACCAGGGGTAGCTTTGAAAACAAACAAAGAAAATATTTATTTTTTTAATGAATCGCGGCGAAAATTGACCATGGTCAAGATCATATGATGGTCTTCTTTTAAGCCAAACAACAGCTCAAGTTAACACTGCCATTACCACAAATTGCCACCTATTGCTTTCGATGTAACCCGCTGCAGCCATATCGCGGTTAAATGATCAAAAGTTGAATATGACGATGGCGCGCACTCATGATTGCTGCCACTTAGTGTGTGTGTGAACCAAGTAATGGGGAAAGGAGAGGAGAGGCATATGGATATATGAACAAGTGAAAGTTATCCCCAATCAAAAAGCGAAAATATGTCTGCTGTGAATTTTTGAAAAAAAAATTTTTTTGGGGGATATTAACAAAATATTGAAATGAAAAAAAAAATGGCGGTATGAATGAAAATTTCGAATTTTTTAGTTTCATTTATAATTTAATTAACTCGCGTTATATGTGAAAAAAAATACGGGCATTGGTTAACAATGGGTGGAAGTATTTCTTACTTAAAAATTACCCGCTCTCCCCTCACAGCTGTTATCTCTTGGGTGGGATCAAAACTTTTCACTTCATAAATTGTGTTTTAAAATCCAACGGAATATCTTAAACAACCACATACTACTACCACCTTTGAGGAACCACACAATTGGCGTGGCAAATGTCCGCCAAGAAAGAGAGAAGAGCAGCACATAAACATTTAATTTATTATTTCGAGTTGATGTTTTGAATTTAAATACGTTTCGATTTAAACATAAATTCTTATTTAAAATTAGTAAGAAATTCTGCCAATACAATAAATGTTCTGAAACCGCTTTGTATTCATTGGTAAAACGTTGACATTAGGTTTGTTCGATAACCCATTAATTTATGAGAATCTCTTCAAATCATTACTGACATTTTTGACAGTTATGTTACTGTCGGCTGGAAAACCAGTAGAAAATGATAAAAGCCGGGCTGGGCCGACTTTATAATACCCTACACCACTTGGCATGTTTAGTAGCCATATGGCTAGAGAGGGTATACAGGGTGAGATAAAAAACTGCAACAAAGTCAAAATCCATAACTTTTATTATACCCTACACCACTATTTGTTGGGGGTATTATAAGTTTGATTAGGCCAAAAATTATGTAACACCTCGAAATATTGGTTTCCCACATAGGAAAGTATATATGGATCTTCCTAGCTCGCCGAGCTGAGTTGATCTAGCTATGTATGTCCTTCCGTCCGTCTGTCCGTCTGTCCATGTTAATTTGTAATCACTCAACAGGTCGCAATTATGGTCCGATCTTCACGAAATTGAAAATGGATGTGGGATTAGGGTCAGAATAGAAGCCTATTTCTTTTGGAGATGATCGCCAAATGTTTAGGGGTTGAAATGGACCAAATACTGAAAAAACATCGGATTTTGCAGTAGCTATACAGGTCGCAATTATAAACCAATCGACGCGGAATTTCGTATGTAGCTAGAGTTTAGGTCGGGGAAGAAGCCTACCAATTTGGGTGGTCATCGGATAATATTTAGCGGGTAAAATAGACCATATCTTTTGTGTTGAAAAAATTCAAAATTTTTCATTAAACCGCGAATATTTTAAATCCAGATCGCATTTATGGCCCGATCGCATACAGATCGCATTTATGGCCCGATCCTTACGAAATTTTGCATGGGGATAAGATGAGGGTCAGAATAGAAGCCTACTTTTTTTGGAGATGATCGCCATATATTTAGGGGTTGAAATGGACCAAAAAACTGCAAAATTGTCAGCAGGTCGTAATTATCGCCCGATCCTCACGCACATTTGAATAGGGGCTACCGCACATTGCAAAAGCCAAGCAGTTTCGGATGGCCATCCAAAAATATTCAATGTGTGAAATAGTTTGCCAACTTTTGTAGACAAAATACGAAAATATCCATTCCAGTGACTCTTTGGAGAATTCACACATACAGGAAAGACGCACTTCTGACTATTTCGTTAACGCTGATTTCGTGGAAGAATATAGTCAAATGTCTGTATCTCATATAGATGCGTTTCAGTCAAAAACCAATAATAAATGTTAATCTTTTGCCATTTCTGAGAGATTATAGGTATTTGGGAAATATTGGTTCCAGATCTAGGAAGACCATTTACCAATAAATTGGAAATGAGCAAATTAGCTTAAGTTGCTATTATTCGAAAATTAGAGAACGAAACCTGATGGTTTTCTTTTATAATTTGTCACAATATCTTGTGGAATTCTTTCGAGTATCTCGGCTATATAAGCAATATCGTTTATTTTAGTGTTGTATGGTATTCAAGGGTCGGCCCCGCTCTACTGTAGCCTTTGCTTACTTGTTTTTTTTTTTAAATTTTATTGAATGGAAGCAAAAAATGTCGGAAATAGCATCCAATTTTAAAATGAGTTTAGATTTGTTCAAATTGGTCACCTTTGGTACGAACCAACCTTGCTTTCCAAAATACTCCTGACACAATAGTCGATTAATACGAGCGGAGAGCGACCATCGGCTGTTATGGCGACCCACACCATTACTATAGCCTACGCTTAAGTTCTAGTGTCCAACCACATGTACACATTTTCAGCTGACCTCCCGATCATTTTGTTTGTTTATAAACTGCTGAACAACGAATTCTTTCTCATCGGAGAAAAACAAATTCGGCAGTTCACCACTTTCGGCCAAGCGAAGCAACACTTAAGCTCTTTTGAGTCTATTTTCTTTCTGTTGCGGTGTAAGTTCTTGTACTTTTTGGAATTTCAATGGCTTTACCCCGAGCTCATTTTTCAATATTTGCCGAATGGAATATTGCGATATGTTCAGCTCACGAGCCATTTTTCGGCCACTGCGACGCGGGTTCCGAACAAGTCGCTTCTTTACTTTTCAAACGATTTCTGCTCAAGTTTCTGTTTTCTTCCGTCCTCTTCCTGGACGTCGGGCTACGCTACCAATATCACGGTAACGAGCGATGGTACGAGACACAAACGATTTTTTCTCATTTAAATGCTGGAGTCCTCTGACGACAGACACTTGTGGTTTTCCAGCCAAATATAAAGAAATCACACTATCACGCTTAAATTCCATCACGAATAACTTTTTTTCTGGAAAATTCTCACCAAAATGCTTTTGTACGCTTGTAAAGAACATAATGAGCTGTCACTGGGATACTTTTAACAGCTGTCGTACGATTGGACTAGAAATGACAGCAGTCTGAAGTTGGTTGCAGTTTTTTCATCTCACCCTCACATCTGAACCGATTTCCACCAAATTTGACATACTTGTCGATGTGGTCGTATGTGCCAAATTTCTTCCTATTTCGATTAATGCACTTAAAATGAAAAATCGGACGAAGATACATCTGGGTGCTATATCTAAATTTTGATCATTTATCTCAAATTTCAATAGCCAGACAAATGATTTGTGCAAAATTTCATCTCGATTGGGCAATAAATGCGAACAGGTCGCAGGTTGTTTAAAAAATACATGGACGGACAAACGGACGGGCATGCGTAAATCGACTCTAAATGTGATTTTATGCAAATCTTCAAAAGGAACTATGGGTTTATCTCGATTCAAATCCACAAAGACATAATACCCTGACCACAGCGTGGTGTAGGGTACAATTACTGAGGATATTCGTTCTGCGAAAATTGTTTAGTTTGATCAGCTGATATTTAATGGCTTATTTTCTCATTCCTGAGTGAATGTTTTTACTGAGAAACTCATCTCACACCCCTAATATGTGCACGTGAGAGAGAGAGAGAGAGAGAGAGAGAGAGCAAATTCTCTCAGTATTGTGAGTATTCAGATTATTTCTTTTTCGCTAGAAAACTTATTATTCACACCTATTGTCGGATTTCTCGGCCTTTGCATTAAATCAATTTATAAATAAATAACAAATAAGTGAACAAAGTGTTCAGATTTTAAAATGTGTTTTGTGTCAGGTTGTGTGTTGCATTGTTGCGGTTGCGAGTAGCTGGCTGGCTGGCTAGTTGGTTGGTTGCTATATTCTATCATTTGCATCGACCTTACATATCCGTGTTACGTGAAACGTGTTATGCATTCATAATTCATTCGATAACGACACACGTTTTTCTGATTGCCATTATTGATGGTCTTCAAAGCAAATGAACGAACGTATGTTCGTATGACCACAACAGCAACGCTTAAAAGATATTAAAAAAGGGGGAAGAAAGAAATATCGAAAATGCATTTACATAAAATGGTCATAGGTCAGTGACTTACAATTTTGTTTATATCAATAATTTGTATACCCAATTCTGCGAGGTAGGGAGAGTATTAAAAATTGGTTTTGGCTCAAAAATTGTTATTTCTATATAAATGTTGTTCATTGCCTCGATGAGTCCATATATATTGTACCAATCAATTTCTCCCCAAAATCAATTGAGCCCAGCGATGGATAGTTGGCAGAGAATTTTCAAAAGTTCCTATGATGTTTAGAGTTCAACTTGTACTAAAAAATACTGGGCTGTATGCATTATACAAAAAATAATTATGGGGAGATCCATATGAGAGTAGAGTTAAAAAAGGCGTAGCAGCATTCTGAAAGTTTACATCGAAAAGTAACCAAAATAGAGGGAGCAAGTTCCTCCTCTCCCACATTTTGGGAAAATTTCGTATTAAGATTCCTCGGAATCCTTGCATTATAGTGTCTTCGGTCTTTTTTTAAAAATATGATTAAAAACTCCCTTAATACGGGATCGTAGGAAGTAAAAATATTCCGCAAAATTATTTGTCATAAAATTCTACTGTAGGTCCTAGAAGACGTCAAGAGTCTAAATCTTACCTGAAAGCCAGGAATTCATATATATTAAACACAAACATTATTGTTAAAGGTGTACTTTGTGTGAGTCTGTGCAAAAATCTCCAACAAATCATCAATTTAGAAGAATGATGTGAAAGACAAACATATTCTTCATCAGATTTTACGATAAGTCATCAAATTTGCATCAATATTCCGAAAAAAAACCGAAAATATTTCTTAATTTTTTTTAAATCAAATTTTCCCAGACTTTTTTTTCGATTTGACGCCTGAAATTTATATAAAATTGCGTTTTGTCAAAAGAAGAAATAATCTAAACAAACTTTCACTACAAATCTCAGAATAAACTATATATCTAGGTACAATAGTTTTTATCAAAATTATATTCAAAATGTATGTAGTTAAATTCAAAATTATGTCTTAGCTTTTTACTGTTAATTTAACACCTATCCAATCCTAGTCAAAATCTCCCCTTATACGTAATTTTTTGGGGAAAGTGTCGGAGTAAGAATTGTTCTAGATTGAATTTCATTGTGAGAACAAAAGAAATGTAAATACAAAATATGAACCATAAAAAATACATTAATTTTTAGTTATAAAATATCTATTTCTGAAAAATTTTTCATTTTTTCGAATTTGCTGTAAATTTTCTTGTATTTGTACTGCACAATAACCCGCCTGGGTTATGGAAAGTGCCATGTCGAATTTATAGTACTCGTTTTTAGATCAAACTACCAAAGAAGTTTTGGATTCTAATTTATCGAAATATTTAGGATAGAGCTTTGAATATTGATAGAGATCTTTGGATTACAGCCAGAGTCGTTGGTACAGAAAATAAATCATATCGGCTCATTTTTGGGAATAATTCCTACATTAGTTATATAACGATAACGCTTAGTTATTGCAAGGATTTTGATCATATTTTCCCCATAAAATTAGTTTATATTTTTGATTTGTTTGGGAATATGGGAATATTTTTTTATGGGAAAGATTACCTTTATTTAGAATAGTAAGATTTCATGAAAAAAAAAAATTTGACTTTAATGGCACCATCCTGAAATGATATCGTAGGAAAGTTTCACATAAACTCACACATGGGATAGCTTTAACCCTAAAATGTTTATATTTATCAGTTCTTCGCATGCATCTAAGATTTTGACTTCGAATATATTCAGGGATCTTCTGTAGTAGAATTTTATGACAAATAATTTTGTAGAATATTTTGAATTTATACGATCGCGTTTAATAACAAATTTGAAAAAAAGGACCAAAGAGATCCCTTTGGTGGCTCGCTTGAGGGTTAAAATGTTCGACTAAAATAATGTTCGAATCTTAAATCGAAAATTTCTAAATATGTGGGGGACTATCTCCCTCTATTTAGGTTACGTTATGATATAAACTTTCGAAACGCCGATACACATGGCTATTTCTAGCCATACTTTTCTGTAATTATTGAAAAAAAAAAAATATTTTTTTTGTTTAGTGTTTTACAAGCCAAATGTCTACTCTCATTAAAGAGCTGTTCTGTGTTATTTTTTACATAAATTAATTTCTAGAGGTATTGTTAAAAAATAATATTTTTTTTTTTAATTCACGATCTTTAAACAAATATTTAACTTGTAAATTCGGCCGGACAGAATATTGAACACCCTCCAGCATTTGGAAAAAAAATGAGAAATAAAAAAACCGTCGAATACCTATCTCAGTTCCTTCAAAAGATAATTTAATTACAACAGACAGACAAACGGACAGACAGATGAACCTCGATAAATCGACTTAAAATTTTACGCTGATCCATAATATCAGAATTGACAAATTTAATATATCCTCCATAGAATGGTGGAGTGTATACAAAGAACTGTTCGACATTTATTAATTTTTGCACGATTTCCTAGATTAGGTTATTGGTTATGAAAATATTCTACAGTCCGTTTTTTTGTAAAAAATATCTTCGATCAAATAACTAACGAAAATAAATAACAAAAATATTGTTTAAATGTTTCCGCCTAATAAAAAGGGTTCGGAAATATAAATCTACTTTATATGAATTTATTTAAAAGCAAGACTGATTACATGCTCCGTATCAAAATGCAGACGAATTGCAATAAGTTAAGTAATTTCTTTAAATAAATGCTCATGTGATGTACACCAAGTTTATATATGTTTTTCTATAATCTCTGATATACTGATATACAAATATTAATCGGATTTTTTTATTTTTTTTTCTTTCTAGGTATGTATTTTTATATTATCCACTGTAAAAATTACATCATATAAAAAAAAAAACAATATCGATAAATGTAAGGCAGTGCCTTCGGATTTATAAACGGTGAATATATGAGGTAACTAAGCATTTCTTAGATTTGTCTCATGAAATGGGCTATTTCATGGGGAATACTAATAACATTTTTTGAAAATATACTGTCAGAGGAATAACCTACTCACAGATATCTCATAATATCGTCAAAGTAGTAAACATATATTGAAAATTCACATTTTCACACATTTTAACGCGTTATTTATGTTACCTGAATGGGTGGTCCCTGTACCACTGTACATGAAAAATGTGCCACATTTCTTAGGAATTTCTTAGGATGGGTGACAGGTTTTAGATCGGTGCAAGCCCCCATAAATTCCCTATAAGTTTACTTTGAGGTACAAAAATACATCAATAGCAAAAAAAGAACGAAAATACTGAATGTTGTTCTGTTAAAATTGTAATTTAATGGTAATTGAATTAATTTGTAATTTAGCATTTTTCTTTTTGTTTCTTCTCAAAAATGTAGATACATTTTTTATGAACACTGTCAAGGTTACAATACAATGAAATATTAATTAACAATGGTTAACATTCATTTTTCTCAATAGATGTGTAATTGAATAGCTATTGCATGTTCGTCGTTTTTTTGATACATAAATTGAAATTGTGGAGCATGAAAAAACGACAGCTACCAAAGAGCGTTTCGTTTATTTTAATGTTCCAAATTACTACACAGCTAATGTGGAATTATAGGGCAATATTAATGTTATATACATTTCGTGTACAAATTGTATGGAACTCTTGCTGAATGTAGTCGTAATAACCTAATGGTGAACTTGTGAAAATTTGTGAGGTCAAAACAATCATACAATATCTGGGACGATAATGTTGCACTGTGAATAATGTTTAAAAAAAAGATATCAGATATAGTGGGCCGAAGTATGCCATTTTTACACTTGTAATACAGATAAAAATATTGGTAAAATTACGAGAAAATCGAACATTTATATCGAATTTTATGCAAAATCATAAATTCCCATGAATTCCCAATACATATCAGGTCGCAAGTTATGAGAGATATAAGTATACCAAATTGTGATCCTATGTGGGAGAGGTGCCAGAAGGTATACAGGGTGAGATAAAAAACTGCAACAAAGTAAAACGCCATAATTTTTACATTTTTTTTAAATTTTATTGAATGAAAGCAAAAAAAAAATTCGAAAAAAGCATCAAATTTTAGAACAAGTTTAGATTTCTTCGAATTGATCACCTTTGGCACGAATTATGGCCTTCAAACGGCCAATGAAACCGTCAGCAGCGCGTGCTAAGTGCGATGGTGCTGAGTCCTGTTGGAAAGTTCAGGTCTGCGGCCAAAATGTTTGCGTGCCCAAGGCTTTAATACACCCTCCAGAATATTTTCGCTATTATATTCAGCATTTATTCTGATGCCACGGTCGATTAATACAAGCGGAGAGTGACCATCGGCGGTTAAGGCAGCCCACACCATGGCCGACGTTTGAGTCCTGGTGGCCAACCGAAGGTGCACATTTTCAGCTGACCTCTTAGGCATTTTGGTTGTTTACAAACTGCTGGACAACGAATGATTTCTCATCGATTCTCAGAACCAGCAAAGCAACTTTTTAGCTCTTTTTAGTCTATTTTCTTTTTGTTGCGTTGTAAGTTCTTGCACTTTTTGGAATTTCAATAGCTTTACCCCGAGCTCATTTTTCAATATTTGCCGAATAGAATATTGCAATATGTTCAGCTCACCATCCATTTTTCGGCCACTGCGACGCGGGTTTCGATCAAGCGCTTTTTTACTTTTCGAACCATTTCTGCTGATGTTGCTGTTTTCTTCCGTCCACTTCCTTGGCTTTGGGCTACGCTACCAGTATCACGGCAACGAGCGATGGTACGAGACACAAAAGATTTGTTCACATTTAAATGCTGGACTGCTCTAACGATAGTCATTTGTGGTTTTCCAGACAAATATAAAGAAATCACACTATCACGCTTGAATTCCATCACGAAAAAAGTTTTTTCTGGAAAATTCTCACCAAAATGCTTTTGTACACTTGTAAAAAATATAATGAGATATCACTGGAATAATTTTAACAGCTGTCGGACGAGTGGCTTAGAAATGACAGCAGTCTGAAGTTGGTTGCAGTTCTTCCATCTCATCCTGTATAGCAAAATAGGTAGAAGAGGTAGGCGATATTTATAATTTTCACACCAGAACATGCCTTAGTAAAAATATTGAGATATGTGAAGTTTGAAGAGAATCTGTTGCTTACTTCCCATTTTATGGGAGTACCAGAAGGAGTGGTCTGACATATTCTATCTTCTGATCTAATCTTGTGTTGATAGAAATATTGGGATGTGTCGAGCTTAAAAATAATCGAAAGCTCATTTTACATTTTATCAGCTTCATGGTTACTCAATATTTAGATCACTTTGTGGTAGTGGTATCAGAAGAGGTGGTCCGATACTATAACTTTTCACCATATCTTGCGTTATAAAATATTGGAATATACGACATTTGAAATGAATCGCATGCTTATTTCGCATGCGAAAATTGTGGCCCTTTGTGGGGGAGTTACCAGAAGGAGTGAACCCATATATCCCATCTTCACACCAGATCTTGTGTTGGTGCAAGTAATGAAATGTATGAAATTGGAAGGCAATCTGACCCTTAATTTATTATTTTATAAGAGTTATAATTATTCCAAATCTTGACCCCTTGTGGGGGGATGTACTTGATGGAGAGAACCTATATTGTCCATTTTCACAGCTAACATAGCACTGATATAATTATTGAGATTTGTGAAGTTTGCAGAAAATTGGATGTTCCTTTCTTATTCTGAAGGGTTAACTATTTTCTGTTGAAATTTTGACACCAAAAGGAGTTGACCGATGCTGCCCATCTCTGAACTCGATCTAAGTTTGACATTAATAATACGAAGTACCAAGTTTGGACCAAAGCGGATATTCCCGTCGAGAGTTATCGTGAGCACCAGCCGTTCATAAAGACAGACGGACTGACGGAAGAAACCTCTAGATCGACTCCAAATGTCCTGAAACGGATTTTGTCCAAAGAGACCCAGGGTCTAAAACCGATGAGGCATGTTTTGGCCATATCAAATGATATTTACCCTCTCTAGCCATATGGTGGAGGGTATAAAAATATCAGCCACTTTTCTCCCCTCCGGAAAATTTTGAGGTTATCTGAAGCAACTTTCCTAAATTGTTGCATCCAAGTGATTATCTGTCTTTCAATGAAAATGTAAATAAATTTAGTTGAAATACATTTAAATCCAAATATGTCAGCAGACCACTTACAATACAGTCGTCCATTATTTTCAAGACTTAAAACGGCTGTCTCACCACCTTTAATTCGACTATAAAAGGTAGTACTTAAAATTAATTAAAGTTCGACATGCAAACATTTCAGTTATGCAATTTAGCGTAAAATTGTTGCAATTATTTAACAACAATATAAAAGGCAAAACACACACATATACACGTTTTCAAAACAGCGACCTTCGCTTTGCTCAAGTTGATCTTGAACTTGAATTTTGTCTTAAAGTTTTTGTTTTGCGCTTCGCTTGTTCACAATTGTTGTGTGAACATATTTGTTGAACAAAAGAACAATGAAAAAAGACAAATTGTTGGCCATTTAAAAATAATTTATTTACATTAAAATAAATTATTCGTTATTAATTCATTCTAAAGCAGGAAGCAAAGGAAGTTTGAAAAAAAGAGAAGAAATTGTTTGTTAAGCGTTGAAAAGCCTTAGTCACAGCTTCCTTTATTTGTTAAGCCAATCAATCAGTTCACAAGTTGTTACAATACATTGTTAGGCGGGAGAGGGGGGGGGGAGGGGTTGCGTTTATGGACCACCATTACTTCGAAATCGGAAGTAATTATGATTGATTTCCGTTACGTTGTTTTGTGTTGAGGTTGCTGTCTGTCGTTAAGTGCCATACAAAAGGGGGAAATTACATTACCCTCATCGCATTAACCAGCCGGAGGTATGCAGATGTTTTTTTTTTTTTTTTTTTGTTTAACCAACATTGTTGCCGCAAGACCTGACCAAGTGGTAGAGGTCGCATTAAAAGGTTTTCAATGGAGGGGCTTATAAAATGCTGGTGTGACGGTGTCTTGCCATTGTCACAGAATTTCGATGGACATGTCATTTTTGAGATTTGGTTTTTTTCTTCTCCTTCTTTTGTGTGCATGGTAATGCTTTTAAACAGCGGCATTTTCATGCCTATGCTCGTTGTGGCTATGTTCTATATATAATGCTTTAAAAACAATGTTATTGTTGGCAGATATTAATTGGCCCCTTTTTATTTGATTTTATCTCGTATGGAAGAGGGGGTGTCGGATCTTATAATGAACACGTGTCGAAACAATAAAACAGAAAAAGCGATTAAATTCAGGCGATACCTACCTACTCCTAGGCATATGAGAGATTGGCCAAAAGGACTAGGTGATCTAACCGAGCAACCAAACTCCTTTTTTCTAAGAGCATTTCACCCGAAATATGGCTACTTAAATTCGACAAATTAGTAAAACCAGTGTTTAAGAATTTACGAACCATTTTACCACAATCCTCCTATTACTTTGTTCGTTAATGGTATTGAGCTCGCAACTTCTTGATGTGTACTTGAACATATAAGGTCTGTTTAAAGTCTTACATTTACATCAACAACTCATCGTTTTTTTACCCTTAGTCATATAGCTATAGTCAAAACGTGCCTAGTCGAAATAACGGTTTTAGACCTTAGGTCTCTTTGAACCAAATCCGTTTCAGAACATTTGGAGTCGATTTAGCGATGTCCGTCTGTCGCACGATAACTCTTAAAGGAAGTATCCGATTTGGCCCAAACTTGGTACATCGTAGTATTTTTATCAAACTTAAATCGAGTTCGCCGATGGGCAATATCGGTCCACTCCTTCTGGTACCTTCCCCACAAAAGGTCGAAATATTCACAGTAAATTATTATACCCTCAGCCATATGACTCTAGAGGGTATATATCATTTGATACGGCCAAAACGTGCCTCATCAAAATAACGGTTTAAGACCCTAAGTCTCTTTGGACCATATATCTTTCAGGACATTTGGAGTTTATCTAGCGATATCCGTACGTCTTTCTCTTTATCTGGCTGGTGCGCACGATAACTCTCGAAGGGAGTATCCGATTTGATACAAACTTGGTACATGTTAATATTATTAACAACTTTAGATCGAGTTCGAGGATGGGCCATATCGGTTTACTCCTTCTGGTACCTCCCTCACAAAAGGTTGAAATTTTCCAAAAAAAAAAAAAAAATAAATAAATAAATAAATAATTTACTGCACAGAAAGAGAAAGATAATCCGATTTGGCCCCAACTTTGCAAATCCTAATATTTGCATCAGTGCTAGGTCGGGTGCGAAAATGGGAAATAACGGTCCACTCCATCAAGTACCTCCCTGACAAAGGGTAAGAATTTTGAACAATTATAACGCTTATTAAATGTGTTGTAAGAGTCTGATTGCCTTCAAATTTCATATATCTCAATATTTTTATTAACTCAAGGTCTGGTGTGAAGATGGGATATATCGGTCCACTCCTTCTGGTACCTCCCCACTAAAGGTCCAAATTTTCATGCAAAAAAAAAGAAACACAGAGAGAGAAAGGATAATCCGAATTTCCTTAAACTTTGCAAATCGTAATATTTGCATCAGTGCTAGGTCGAGTGGGAAATTCGACAATATTGGTCCACTCCATCAAGTACCTCCCCACAAAGGGTCAAACTTTTGAATAATTAGAACTCTCATAAAATATGATGTAAGAGTCCGATTGTCTTCAAATTTCACACATCCTAAGATGGGCAATATCGGTCCACTCCTTCTGGTACCTCCCCCACTAAAGGTCAAAATTTTCAAACAAATAAAATATTTTACTGCACAGAGGGAGAAAGGTTAATCCGATTTTCCTCCAACTTTGCAAATCCTAATATTTGCATCAGAGCTAGGTCAGGTGAGAAATTCGATAATATTGGTCCACACCCCCACAAATGATCAAAATTTAATGTACGTTTGATATAAAAAAAACTACAACAAAATCAAACGCCATATTTTTACATCTTTTTTCTAATTTAATTGAATTCAAACAAAACATGTCGGAAATAGTATAAAATGTTAGAATAAGTTTAGTTTTGTTCGAATTGGTCACCTTTGGCACGAATTACGGCCTGCAAACCGCCAATGAAACTGTCACACGCTGCCTGAATGTTGCTCTGCGGTATTTTGGCCCGTTCTTGGCGGACCGCTTACTTGAGGTGATCGAAACTTTGGTATTTTTTAGTGCCAACCTTGCTTTCCAAAATACTCCAGACACAATAGTCCAACGGATTAATATCCGGAGATTTTGTAGGCCATTGTGCGCTGGAAATGAAGCGAGGAACCTCATTTTGTAACCATTCTTGGGTGGCGTGTGCTGAGTGCGATGGTGCTGAGTCCTGTTGTAATGTCCAAGGTCTGCGTGCCCAAGGCTTTAATAACCCTCCGGAATATTTTCGCGATAATATTCGGCATTTATTCTTATGTCACGGTTGATTAATACGAGCGGAGAGCGACCATCGGCTGTTATGGCGGCCACACCATCAACATGGCCGGCTCTTGAGTTTTGGTGGCCAACCGAAGGGGCACATTTTTAGCTGACCTCTTTGACAGGTAAACGCGATCATTTCGTTTGTTTACAATCTGCAGGAAAACCACTGCTTTCTCATCGGAGACGGAGAAAACCAAATTCGGCACTTCACCACTTTCGGTCAAGCGAAGCAACTCTTTAGCTCTTTTGAGTCTATTTTCTTTCTGTTGCGGTGTAAATTCTTGCACTTTTTTGAATTTCAATGGCTTTACCCCGAGATCATTTTTCAATATTTGCCGAATGGAATAATGCGATATGTTCAGCTCACGATCCATTTTTCGGCCACTGCGACGCGGGTTTCGATCAAGTCGCTTCTTTACATTTCGAATAATTTCTGCTGCCGTCCGCTTGAATTCCATCACGAATAACTTTTTTTCTGGAAAATCCTCTCCAAAATGCTTTTGTATGCTCGTAAACAATATAATAAACTGTCACTGGAATAATTTTAACAACTATAGGACTAGTGGCTTAGAAATGACAGCAGTCTGAAGTTGGCTGCAGTTTTTTCACTTCACCCTGAAAAGTAGGACGCCGGCAGTTTCGTGGGCATATCTTTAATGCTCCATAGATGTTTATACAAATATTCCTGATGGAATTTGTGTAAGAAACATTATGTTCTTTAACTTTGAAAATTAAAAATAATCAGAAAAAAAATTAGGAAACGTTACACATTCAATGAATCTCAATTAAACATACATACATGCATGTTTATGTTGCCTTGATCTTCTGCGATGACTCATTTAGATTTTTGTCATCATTTCGATTTATTTATTTTGTTTTCTTCTGGCGATTTTTTATTGCATTTAACTAAATCGTTAATTACCCCAACGGTTTGATGATTCGGATGCACCCCAGCATATGGATGGATTGATGATGATGATGTCTATGATGGGGTGCCAAGTTTTTTTCTCCTTAATTGTTTTTTGAGGCTTTTGTTTTGATTTACTCGGCGTTTGTCACACACACACACACATAGAAGTTTGCCACAATGTGTAAAGGCGACAACAAAATTTTGAAAAGAAAAATAAAAATGAAAAATAAATTCAATTACGTGAATTTAGTTTTTCAATTTTTTTTTGTGATTTGAGTTTCTTTTGGCTGCCAGCCGTTTGTTTCGTCGTTTATTGGCCCAAATTCAAAAACGAAACGGAAAAAAATGTGCAAGACATTTTGCCGACAATTTTTCACAAAAATAACTATTCCCATAATTGATGACATCTTGGCTATGAAAAATAAATACGATATGCAAAATATTGATGCATTGAACGAGTAATTTGACAAATTGTGAAAAGAAAACTATTTGATGGCAAATTAGAGGAAAAGAAGAATTTGAATATTTTGAAAATATTGGGGAAACAATTCTGGTGGCCTTGAAATTATGCCAGATTTTTATGTACTCGGCTTACTGCGGGGTACATATACAGTTTGATATGTGCCAGCATATTCAGGGTGAGATGAAAAAACTGCAACCAACTTCAGACTGCTGTCACTTCCAAGTCACTCGTTCGACAGCTGTTAAAATTATTCCAGTGACAGCTCATTATATTGTTTACAAGCGTGCCAAAGCATTTTCCTGAGAATTTTCCAGAAAAAAAACATATTCGTGATGGAAATCAAGCGTGATAGTGTGATTTTTTTATATTTGGCTGGAAAACCACATGTGGCTATCGTTAGAGCACTCCAGCATTTAAATGTGAAAAAATCTTTGGTTTCTCGTACCATCGCTCGCTAACCATGATACTGGTAGAGTAGCCGGACGTCAAGGAAGTGGAAGGAAGAAAGCAGTAACATCAGCAGAAATGGTTCGAAAAGTAATGAAGCGACTTGATCGAAACCCGCCGAAAAATGAATCGTGAGCTGAAAATATCGCTATATTCCATTCGGCAAATATTGAAAAATGAGCTCGGGGCAAAGCCATTGAAATTTCAAAATGGGCAAGAACTTACACCGCAACAGAAAAAAATAGACTCAAAAGACCTAAAGAGTTGCTTCGCTTGGCCGAAAGTGGTGAACTGCCGAATTTGGTTTTCTCCGATGAGAAAATATTGTCCAACAGTTTGTAAACAAACAAAATGATCGTGTTTACTTGCCAAAGAGGTCGGCTAAAAATGTGCATCTTCCATGGTGATGGTGTGAGCCGCCATAACAGCCGATGGTCGCTCTTCGCTCATATTAATCGACCGTGGCATCAGAATAAATGCCGAGTATTATCGCAAAAATATTCTGGAGGGTGTATTAAAGCCATGGGCACGCAAACATTTTGACCGCAGACATTGAACATTCCAATAGGACTCAACACCATCGCACTCAGCACGCGCCACCTAAGAATGGTTACAAAATGAGGTTCCTTGCTTCATTTCCAGCGCTTAATGGCCACCAAAATCTCCGTTGGACTATTGTGTCTGAAGTATTTTGGAAAGCAAGGTTGGCACTAAAAAATACCATAGTGTTGATCACCTTAAGCTAGCGCTTCACCGGGAATGAACCAAAATATCTCAAAGCAAAATTCGCGCAGCGTGTGACGGTTTCATTGGCCGTTTGAAGGCCATAATTCGTGCCAAAGTTGACCAATTCGAACAAATCTAAACGTATTCTGAAATTTGATGCTATTTCCGACTTTTTTTGCTTTCATTCAATAAAATTTAAAACAAAAATGTAAAAATTATGGCATTTGATTTTGATGCAGTTTTTTTGTCTCACCCTGTTATTCTCATTTCGAACTCTAAATACGAAATTTAAAACAGCTGCTGTGAATAATGTCGCTAAAATCATCAAAATATTGAATATTGAGTACCGTTGTATGGCGGCTATACGAAATCGTGGACTAATATAGACGTTTATCTTCCAGGGGGTAAAGTTGTTAGAAAGAACTTCTAGTATGGATTTTTAGACAATTCCATTTGAAAAATATAGCTAAAATAATCAAAATACCGAATATAGAGAGGTACAGTTATATAGGGTGGATATACGATATTGTGGACCTATATAGACAACACTCTTTCAAGGGGTAAAGTATTCAAAAGGAACTCCTTTTGTGGATTTTCAGGCAATGCCATTGAAAAATTTGGCTACAATCATCAAAATACTGAATATCGGGGGTACCGTTATATGGAGGCTATACGATATCGTGGACCAATATAGCCCATCTTCGCACTTCACCTGCCTACAGACAAAAGACTGATCTGTGCAAAATTGTAGTTTTCTATCTTATATATCTCTAGCGTGATTACAACAAACGGACGGACTGACGGACAGGGCTAAATAGTCTTAGAATTATACGCTGATCAAGAATATTTATACTTTGTTATGTCTAAAATTATTATTTCGATGAGTTACAAACGGAATGATGAACTTAATGTACCCTCCATACTATGTATTGTGGAGGGTATACAAATCTAGTGGCCTTGGAAGTAAAACAGCTTGGCATATGAATATCCATGCCAAGCTGACCATACACCCAAGCCTTTGGGGTTTTTGAAGCGATAGGTATTTGCCTTTTGCGAAAAACCCCAACATTCTTTTCACAACATTTCGATTGGCATCTACATTTCCCACAGGTATATTAATTGTACACAATCAATTTAATTTAATTTCAGTTTGCAGTCAATCTTCCCTCCATTTCCCGACCAGAGAATTCCTTTCAATTTTCCAAATCCCATGGCTATTTGTGGGATGATTTTTTCAATTGTCTTTCTATTTTTTTTCTTTTTTATTTTGTTCACATGGCTGCGTGCCGTGTCTGCTTGATTGAAAACGCTTGCCAAAATACCTATTAACCCATATTTAGTTTGATTTCGCTGATACCAGACGTCTGTCTATCATTAATTACTCTATTTTGGTATGGACACCAGGCAAAAAAAGAAGAATTCTCACAAACGCATTTCAAATAGCACACAATGAAGCAATACATTGTTTTATTCTTCTCTTTTACCTTTTTCTTCGTTTTTTCCCAACGCCTAAAAGCACCCACTTAAATTACAGCGAGAAAAAAAACACCGAAACACACATTCTCCATTCAAACAAATTGGTGCGCTACTCTTTTCAAAACGAATGAATGTCTTCCGCATTTCAAACATTTTATATAAAATACCACGAGAAAAACGCCACATGAATGATAGGTAAAAAAGCTAAATAAATATTCAGTCCCACATAGATAAAACAATTCGCTTCACCGATAATTAAATCAGCCAACAACAAATTTTGCAAAAAAAAAAAAAAAACGAAAACAAAACAAAAAAACTCTGAAAGATGTTCACACATCACCAGCAATCTATTTGATTTGAGCGACATGCATTCAAGGGTGGTAGGGGGAAGTTTATTTTTATACCCTCCACCATACTATGGAGGGTATATTAATTTTGTCATTCCGTTTGTAACTCCTCGAAATACTCATATCAGACCCAACAAAGTATATATATTCCTGATCAGCGTAAAATTCTAAGACGATTTAGCCATGTACGTCTGTCGGTCTGTGTGTCTGTCTGTTGTAATCACGCTATCTTTCGAAAAAATTGAGATAGAAGGCTAAAATTTTACACACATGTATATTTTGGTAGTAGGTAGGTTAAGTTCGTAAATGGGCCATATAGGTCCAAGTTATCATATAGCCCCCATATAACGGTACCTCCCGATATTCGGTATTTTGATGATTTTAGCGACATTATTCACCGGAATCGTTTCAAATTTGGTAATTGAAGTTCGTAATGGATACTACATCCTAAGTCAAAAAATTAACCATGTAGGTCCACGTCTTCATATAGCCCCCATATAACGGTACCCCCCAATGTTCGGTATTTGGATGATTTCAGCGACATTATTTAACGGAATCGTTCCAAATTGGGATTTGAAGTTCGTAATAGATAGCGCAGCATAACACAGAAAATTATCTGTGCAGGTCCACGTCTTCGTATAGGCCCCATATCCTACACCATACATAGTATGGAGAAAAATATGATAATAAACACAAGGAGTTATTTTTGAGTACTTTACCCCCTGGGAGAGAATTGTTTATTTGAGTCTACGATATCGTATAGCCCCCATACAACGGTACCCCCCGACATTCGGTATTTTGATGATTTTAGCCAAATTTTTCAATAAAATTGTCTGAAAATCCACATAAGGATTTCCTTCTGAGTACTTCATAGCTTGGAAGATTATTGTCTATATAGGTCCACTATATCGTATATCCCCAATATAACGGTACCTCCCTATATTCGTAATTTTGATGATTTTAGCAATGGATGTCTAAAAATGCATACTAGAAGTTCTTTTCAATCACTTTACTCCCTGGAAGAGAAATAATAGGTCCACGATATCGTATAGCCCACATACAACGGTATCCTCGATATTCGATATTTGGCAATTCTATTCACGTTATTCACCGGAGTTGTTTTAAATTTCGTACCTAGAATTCGTAATGGTACGTACTATAACCTATGGCAAAAAAATTGCTTATGTAGATCCACGTCTTCGTATAGCCTCCACATAACGGTACCTCCCGATATTGGGTATTTTGATGATTTTAGTAACATTATTCGCCGGAATTGTTTCAAATTTGGTATTTGAGGTTCGTAATGGGAACTTCATGGTCTATGACAGAAAATTGTCTATGCAGGTCCAGGCCTTCGTACAGGACCCATGAATCGGTACCTCCTTATATTCGATATTTTGATGATTTTAGCTACATAATTCACAGGATTTTTTCCCGTTTCGTATTTCAATATTGTAACGGTTTATGACAAAAATTGCCTATGCAGGTCCACGTCTTCGTATAGACCCCAATATAACGGCCATATTCGGTATTTTTAAGATTTTAACAAAATTTTTGGCGAATGTTATTTTTTAGGAATTTTAAAATTCGTTCTAAATGGTAGAGGGTAATCAGAGTTCGAACTTACTGATTTTTTACTTGTTGAGCTTCATGGATATTTAAAATTGTCCCCCTTTGTCGAAGAGGTACAAGAAGGAGTGCGCCGATATATCCCATTTTCAGAGTAGATCTTGTGTTAGTTAAAATAATGACATGTGTGTAATTTAAAGGGAACCGGATGCTTATTTCGGATTTTATGATCGTTTTAGTTATTCAAAATATAAGCCTTTTGTGGAGGAGGCACCTGACCTAGCACTGAAGCCAATATTTGGATTTGCAAAGTCTTTCTGTGCAGAAAATATATTTTTTTTATTTTCGACATTTTGTGGAGGAGGTACCAGAAGGAGTTGACCGATCTTGCTCATCTCGGAACTCGATCTGAGTTTGACAAAAATATCACGATGTACCAAGTTTGAACCAAATTTTATACTCCCTTCGAGAGTTATCATGCGCACCTGCCAGACAGACGGACGGACGAACATCGCTAGATCGACTCCTAATGTCCAAAAATTGGATTTGGTCCAAAGAGACCTGGGATCTTAAATGGTTATTTCGGTAGGCTGGGTGTGATAGCAAAATTACACTGTACAAAAAAAAAAAACAATTAAAGGAAAAATTCGGTAGATTATGAAAATAGAGCTAAAAGTGGAAGATATAGCGACGTTTTGTCAGTTTTCCTCGTATAGTAAAATAAATAGATGCGGAAATTTCCCATCATTTCCAAAATTTTGAACATTTTCAGATTGAGATTCCTTGGAAATATTACTGATGACGGTGCTACATATATTGTGTCTTCGGCAATATTACTGATCATACACTGTGCAAATTCCCTCTACGCTACCATCCAAACTGAATGTCACAACCTCAACCGCAAAGGTGTCGCTGAGCTACAAAGCGAATGTCAAAAAAAAATCCCCATTAATTAATTTTCCAAGTACTAAAACGCAAAGCGGCATCAAAACACTAGTCACACATTTTCCACACCTAATTAGAAAACACAACGAGGAATTTTAAACTAAAAATATAACTACAAAAGATAAACAAGTACAAGAGCTTTTTTCAAAAAAAAAAAAAAAAAAAAAAAATCCGAAAAGAAATTGCCCATATTCATATGCAGACAAAGACGAAAAACACAAACATCATTACAACAGCGTCTACAACAACAATTAAAAATAAAATAAATAAATAAACAAAAAATTCATGCGGATGGCATGGATGGATGGATGGATGAATGGACACTTATTATTCTTAAACTAACCCATACATTCATTACACATACGTATGTATGTACATTCATACATGCATACGACTTGGTTAACTCATATACAAACATACAATGAATTCGTTGTATTCAAATTATCTAATTTCAAACATTTCATTTCATTTATTTTATTTTCTTTATGTAAGAAAGAAAAACTACAACAACATCCGTGTTTTTTTTCGGATTGTGACATTTTGAAATAATCTCAAAGAGAAAATGTTGTTGTTATGAGCGCAATATTTTAAAATGAAACGTTTTTCATGTGTCAACCGCCGCTGTTGTGATAGACTGACAGACAGACAGACTGGCGTGACACATGCCGAGGTTGGAGTACGAATTTGCTACAGAAAAAGTACTATGAGGTGCTTATCCTAAAATATATAATAATTTAAATTAGTTTGCCGGGAAATTGAAATATTGGTCTTGTTGAAGTTTTTTCCCTAAAATTTCAAAAGAAAGTTGTATTTTGGGATCTAGAAAATATATCTGTATTTATATTAAAAGTAGCGAAGCGCCAGATGAAACGGCAAAAACTAGAATTTTGAAATTTTGCATGAGGGTCAGTCTGGGTGCGTAGGCGTACGATCAGGCTGGGTTTTTGGAAATACATACTAAAAGGGTACGAAAAGTACTAAAATGTACTAAAACTTGAATAATTTGTATTGGACGAACGGAATTCTAAAATTTGGAATGAGAGTCACTGATGAAGTGTAGCAGAGATGTACCAAAGGGTTATTTTAAATTCGAACTTTAAGGTTACGTACTAAACTTCTAAAATGGTACCATTTGGTATTATGTCAATGGATAGAGTTAAAACTTGAAATTTGATATGAGGTTGAGGTATCATGGTTGGGAAGTAAGTTTGATATATGGTTAAGGTGGTTTTGGAAATGTGTGAACTGTACTAAATGTTACTATATTTGGAACCGATTGGTTTAGGGTGAACAAATGGAGTTGGAATTTTACAATTTTGTATTGGTGTGCCTCTTTGTTGTAGCTTTGTGATAAAGAGGTGGTTTTGGAAATGGGTACTACAATTGCACGTAATATACTAAATAGCACTGTTATTGGTACAATTCGGTATTGGTGATAGTGTTTGAAATCGAAAATTTAGTATTACGGTGGTGTTTTTGTATTGCCTTCACATATGGAGGTGGTTTCGGACAAGTGCACTATAATTGTACGAAAAGTACTAAATGGTACTGAATGGTATTGGGTGAAGAAACAGAGATAAAATTATCAAATTTGATAATATGGTGTCAGTTTTTGAGATTTGGCTGTGGTTTGACAATGCGTCCTTTATTTGTACAAATAGTACTATATGGTACTTATTTTAATAATTTGCCCTTTCGAGTTGTACTCAATTTAGTATTAGGTAAGCAGAGAGGGCCTGAATGCTCAAATTTGATATTGAGGTATCTGTTGGCCTCTGGAATTGAGATATGGAGGTGGTTTTGGAAATGTGTACTATAATTTTATGAAAGGTACTAAATTTGGTATTAAGTGAAGGAATAGAGCTGAAATCCTGAAATTTGATGTATATGTCACTGTTGGTGTCTATGGTTGGGAGAAGGAATTGGTTTCGGATATGCGTACTTTATTTGTACTTTGTAGAATTAAATTTGGTAATGGAGGAAGTTTCAGAGCTCTAATACTGAAATTTGATATTAAGATCACTGTTCATATGTGAGGTTGCCATATGGAGATTGGTTTGAAAATGCAAAAATGAATGCTCAAATTAGATATTGAGGTCTCTGTGGGTATCTGGAATTCAGATATGAAGGTTTTTTTTGGAATTTGAAGACTTGTTGGTGCAAAAAGAAAAGGTTTAAAGTCGGGCGAGGCCGGCTATACACCTCTATGCGTATGAACCAAACATCATTGCTGTATAGTACATGATATGACTGGAGTATATTAAAGAATATTTATTGGAGCAATAGGTATACCGGACGGAGTTTCAACAAATGGTAAAATTCGGTTGAATATGAAAAAAATCTATTCAATTTTGGTGAGCGATAACCGTAAAACCGGATGAAGAGCGAAGCTATATAAAAATCTCAACCGATCTTAATAAAATTTGGCAGAGGTATTTTCGAGTTGAATCTGATGTCCGGTATCAGATATCATTGTTGTGGAGTGCATATTACGCATGCGAGGGACTTTACCACCGAATCGGGTGAAACATATATATAGGAGGTATAGCTATATCGGAACCGATTTTCTCCAAATTTGATGTACTCACTTGTAGACTTAATATATATATATATATATATATATATATATATATATATATATATATATATATATATATTTTCACCATATTAGATGCACTTGTTTCTACACTAAATTCGGTCGGATTTACATAAATTCAGGACTTATTAACAAATATCGACCATTTGCTTCACAATTTACCCGAAATCGGTTAAAGATATATATGGGAAACAATATCTAAATTTGAAGCAATCCTCATCAATTTCAACAGAGTTCGTTCTTGGCCCAAACAAATATTATTAGGAAAATTTCATCTCAATCGGATAATAAATGCGACTTTTATTTTGTTCACAAATCGACTCAGAAAGTGATTTTATGAAGATCTTCAAAAGTAAGTATGGGTCTTCATTCTCCATGTTACAAACAAATGCACAAAGACACAACACCCTTACCATAATGTGTTGTAGGGTATATAAATTGTGCATTTTGAGTACTTAAATGAACTGGTGGTACAAATACACAATTTTAAGGTGGAATTTTTGCTTACAAAATTCATATTCAGTAAAAGTTTAAGGACTACATCACACCAGAAACTGGCTCTCTTTACCAAAAAACTGTTTTTTTTTGGCTTGTGAATTTTATGGGACCAACTAATATTTTTTTAGCTTTTGAGTAATATTTTTATAATTTATTAATATCGCATTTATTCATAAATAAAATTTTAATGATCATGTGTCCATAAAGAAGTTTTCAACCGCAATAAGGCTCTCAATCAGCTTATACTTATCACCAATTAGGATGTAATTAAAAAACCGTTTTTTTTAATTTAATTATCATCAAATATCGTCAAGTGTAGTGTAGTTTAACCGCACTTGTAAATCTGTGGGTGTTCATGTGTGTCTTATTAAAGTTCATTCAACCAGTAGTGTTTTTTTATTATTTTAAACAAAACACCTATGTGCCTAAAAATACTTAGAATTGTACGTAAAAAAAGAAAGTGTTTTTTATTTGTTCTCTTGAATTGTTTTTCATTTGTTGCTCGTTGTTTTTTTTTATAAAAATCAAACACCACAACTTTCATTTTTTGTCTACTCTTGTAAACTAAGAAATTTTTTTATAAATTTTATCTTAATTTTTTTCTTTTTATTGATAAAATAAAAATTAATGACCGAAAAATTGTAATTCAATAATTCAATTACAATGACATTTATTTTAAAATATGTATGAATGAATGTGAAAACAATTTCAATTGTTATTGATTCGTTACATATGGCAGTCTTCTGTTTACCGCTTTGAACTACCACTTGGAAAGAGTGATGCTATTTTGGCGTTTTTTTTTCTTGCACTTCTAGTAGTGGGAAACTTGTAAGTTATTAGATAATCACAATATTAAAAATAGATTGAAAGGGGATGAAGCTGTGTTGACTGGATTTCATGAAAAATAATATTTTTCGAGCAGCGTCGAAAAATATAGTTTGCTGGATTTTTTCCACTCCCAGAAGTGCTCTTGCTGAATTTGAGTGAGTTGTTATCCTTTCAGATTCAGATATTTTGACCAAACTTCATTTTTTTTGGCACACTAAATGTGTAATTTCATACCAAGATCGAAATCAGCTTAAAACAAAGATCATGAAATTGGATGAAAATCGGTTCATATGTAGCTATAATTCCAAAATATATACAAGTGCCCGCTACTTGTCTACCTTAAAATTTTAGATTGGTTCCAAAAGTTCGTGTAAGGTTTTATAGTACTCAAAGTGCACAATTTATTCAGCTTGACTTTTTTTTTCAAAACATCATATATCGAACTATGTTTTCAGACTATATTATTCGAGTTTTTCCTTTTTCGAAAGAATAATGAGCAAATGTTTACCTTTTACAACAAAAAGTCCTCAAAATCTTTGATTTTAAAGTTTACCGAGGAGGACGGTAGTAAAATGGACCCACATCCAATTTTTCTTTCTTCACCCAATACCAAATTTAGTACTATTTAGTACTTTTGGTATAGTACACACTTCCAAAACCTTCTTCATATCTCAATTCCCGATACCATAAGTGATCTCAATACCAGATATCAGAATCTTATCTCTATCCCTTCACCCAATACCAAATATAGTACAATTCAGTACATTTCGTTCATTTATAGCACACCTTTCCAAAACCCCATCCATACCTCACTTCCAGATATCAACAGAGACCTCAATATCAAATTTCGGGATTCCAGGCTCTATCCCTTCCCCAAATACACAATTTAGTGCCTCTGAGTACTTTTGGAACAATTCTAGTACACATTAAAAAAAACAATCAATATCTCAATTGCAGATTTCAAGAGCGACATAAATATAAAATTTAAAATGTAGTACTACATTTCAGTACTTCAGTACTTTTCGTACAATTGTAATACACCTTTCCGAAACTAACTCCATTTGGCCAGGCTACACATGAACAGCGACTCAAGTACTATCTGTTAACTCAATATCAAATTGTACCAAATGTAGTACAATTTAGTACATTTCGTAGTACACATTACCAAAACCACTTCTTTATTAAAAACCTACTACCAACAGGGACCCCAATACAAATTTTCAAAATTCCTGCTTCATCCGTTCACACTAAACTCTTCCAAATTTAGCGCCATTCGCATACATAGTACACATTATCAAACTTTCTTTCCATCCTTGATTCTCATACCGAATTTCAAGTTTTTAGCTCTATCCATTCACATAATACCGAATAATACCATTTTAGAAGTTTAGTACCATTTAAGAACTTTTCGTCACCCTAAAGTTTGAATTTCCAAAAACTCTTTAGCTCATTCCATTACATACAATTTTTTTTACAAATTTAATTTTAAGTACATTTTGGTACTTTTCGTTCAAAAAACCCAGCCTTATCACACGCCAACTCACCAAGCCTGACCCTCGTGTAAAAGATACTTAGCTAACATTACCTCGACTCATGTTTGCTCCAAATTTTTTTTTTGAGTCGTTGTGATGATTCATCAACAAAAAGATCTAGTGATTTTTTTTACCTTATGTGAGTTAGCAACACTACCATCAACAATCTTCAAAAGATCACCAAATGCGCGCGCATCAAGTGGACTAAACACTTGAGATACATTTGCTTTGCTCTCCCACTCTCATTGTTTAGTTTTGTTTTTAATGCTCTGCCTGTCTGTCTCTGAGTGTGGGGGGTTGTTGTTGGTGAGAACTAAACCCCCAAACACTGAGATACATTTTACTTAAATTTGTTGTTATTATTGCTGTTGGTGGTGTTGGGCTGATGTGTGGCTAATGTTTTGATTATTTCTTTTTTTGCTAGCATTTGTTTTTGGCGGGGGTTCTCCCAAACTGACGGGTGGATATGTTCAGCACCATTTAGTCTTTGCGTGAAAAAAGACCTCAGTTACGCAGATATGCTGATCTCTCTGTCGATAGTTTCCTTGCTCTCTCTATCTCTCTTGGCTTTTTATTTAGTGTTGTCGATCATTTCGCTGTTGTTTGAGTTTTGTTTTTATTTTAGTTATTTTTACGATTTTCATCCGTTTAGTTGTTTAGTTCGAAACGATCGCCGCCAATGTTGCTGCTTCTTGTTGCCACTACCACACAACTGACAGCTACTCCAACATATATTTTTCACTTCGATTGACAAATAAAAACCAAAAATAAAAATAAAATAAGAAAATACAACTTGCAAATGTGATAAATATCGTCCAACGATTAATTTAAGAAGCAGAAAACGTTTTTTAGCTCCTCGTAAAAAAGTGGAAAATAAGCGCGGTGTGAATTTCTATTTTTAAAAGTTTAATTGTTTATTATATGGAACACCAAAATGAGATAGAAAATTCCTGGTGAGGAATTTGGCGAAGACGACGACAACGTTTATTGCTGCTACACCGACGAACGACAAAATAAAGTGTTTTATTTTTAAATATTTTTTTATGGTGATTTATTTTTTGTTGTTGCTGCTCAGCTTAAAATACCTGACATGAAATGTTTGTTTTAGTGCGCTGGCTTTTTAGCATTTCAGAAGAAAATCCAAAAACAAAAAATTAAAGAAAACATAAAAAGAAAATATTTTGTAAATAGAGATTCTTTTACGGATTTAGTAAAAACAAATAATAAAAAACTAAACTAAAAAACGAATAAATGTGTAACAAAATTTCAAATACGCTTTAAATGTGCTGATGTTTTTTTTTTTCTATTTTCTTAAAATAGAAACTGAATATTTGTCACCGAAGACAAATCTCCTCCTTATGCGGAAAAAGTGTTGCAATTTTTAATGTTTTTTTTTTTTTTTTGTATATTTTGTGTTTTAATTTATTTTGTTATTGTATTCTTGTAAAATCTAATGCTGTATTCATATTCCCTATCCCTTCTTCTTTCTTCTACTTCTTTAAAATTTATCTATTTTGTTTAAAGTACAAGAAATAATTTTTTGGCAATTTGCCTAATATTTCATAGTTTATATTCTGTGATGTGAGCAATCTACGTGAGCCTTTGCTTTGCTGTTTTATTATTTTTCCGGCAAATTTCTTTTAACCCTTGAATGGCAAAAAACAGACAAAAAAATGTTCTAAAATGTTCTGACTTAAAAAAATATTTAAATATTTCGGGTATTTTAAAAATCATTTACATTTCTCAATATGGAATAGTTTGGAACTAAATGAATATGGTAAGGAAAAGGACATTAATTCAACGTTGGACATTTTGAATTCCTATAATCCAAAAATCCAATTCGTGATGGAAATTGAACAGGGCAACAGAATACCATATCTAGTCTGTGTAATAATCAGACAATGTAACAAACTCAATGTGGACTTGTATTAAAAGTCAACATCTTTGCGAAAAGTGTTCGATTTCACATCAAAATACCCTATCAGTCGGTTTTGTCAAAAGATTTATACTCTCAGCCAATGTTCGATATATGTTGACTCCTCTTATGACGATTCAAAAGGAAAACCACTGAAAACCACTGTCCCATTTATTATATTTAAAAATACATATATATATATATCAAAAGAATGCCCCCACCCTCGTTTAGGTTCAGGTTAATCCTCTCATAAATTGTCAGCACCTTGGCAAAGTGTTGTATGTGGTATTTTCTATAAATAGACCACTAATTTGTCAACAATGTGAAGATTTCCTAATAGAAATATGCCTTTTATGACTTGTAAATGTCAAACATATCAATCTCTTGTCAAACAAGATGCGTCCTTGTCCACAAAATTTAGGGCAATAGTTTAGGCTGTATGGAGACAACATGTGATGACATAGAAATCGATGAACTTGACCCAGTGAGAATAAGACACGGTGATGTTTTTATACCCTGAGTCATATAGTTACACAGGGCATAAATCACTTGATACGGATACGGCTGGAGTCAATCTAGCGATGCCCGTCTGTCCGGCCGTCTGTCTAACTGGCTGGTATCCACGATAATTCTCGAAGGAAATATCCCATGTGGTCCAAACTTGGTAGATCGTAATATTTCTGTCAAACTTAGTTCGAGTCGGAGATGGGCAAAATCGGTCTACTCCTTCTGCTACCTCCTCCACAAAAGATGGATTTTTTTGCTGCACAGAAAGATAATGTATAATTCGATTTTGCTCCAACTTTGCAAATCATTATATTTGCCTCAGTGCTTGGTCAGGTGCGAAAACGGACAATATCGGTCCACTCCATCAAGTACCTCCCCCACAAAGTGTCAAAATTTTGAAAAATTATAACTCTTATAAAATGTGATGTAAGACAAAAAATGTAAGAGTCTAATTTCCACGCATCACAATATTTTTATCAACCCAAGGCCTGGTGTGAAGATGGTATATATCGGTCCACTCTTTCTGGTACCTCCCCCACAAAGAGTCAACATTTTGAATACCCATGAAGCTCATAAAACGCGAAATTAACATCCGATTCCATTCAGACTTGGTGCATCTCAATATATCTTTAAAACAAGATCTGTTTTTAAGATAATAGAGATAGGACCTTTCCTTCTGGTACCTCCTCCACAAAGGGTCAAAGTTTTGAATAACCAAAACGATTATAAAATGCAAAAAAATAATGCATGTCCGTCCGTCTGTCCATGTATATTTGTAAGCAAAGTACAGTTCGCATTTATTGCCCTATCCAGATAAAATTTTGCATAAATCATTTGTTTGGCCCAAGGACGAACCCTATTGAAATTGGAGATAATCGGTCAACATTTAGATATACCTCCCATATATATCTTCGTCCGATTTGCCTTTTATTGTGCACCAAACTTGTAATATCAGTCCGAATAGTATGGAATTTTGCACGTACGTTCAGATTGGACAAGTGAAAATAAGTGAAAATAAGTATGCCAAATTTGATCGAAATCGGTTCAGATATAGCTGTAGCTCCCATATATATTTTTCATCCGATTTGTTATTTTTGTCCTCCGCAGCCGTAATATGCACTCTGTAACAACAATATTTTGGGAAATATATCAAATACAGCTCAGAAATACATTTGCTAAATTTTATCGACATCGGTTCAGATTTGGATATAGCTTCAATATATAACTTCGTCCGATTTACCTTTGATTGTGCACCAAACGTCTAATATTTGCCCAAATAGGATGAAATTTGGCACTTACGACCGAATTGAGTCTAGAAGCTAGTATGTCAAATTTGGTGAAGATCGGTTCAGATAAAGCTATAGCTCCCATATATATTGTTCATCCGATTTGTCATATTTGTTACCCACAGCCGTAATATGCACTCCGTAACAACGATATTCAGGGAAATATATCAACTACAGCTCAGAAATATCTTTGCCAAATTTTTCGAGATCGATTCCGATTTGGATATAGCTCCCATATATATCCGATTTCAAATTAATTGTGCACCAAATGGGCAATACAAGTCCGAATTTAAAATATACAAATGCTTCGGCATATTTATTCCTTTGAACTTTAAATTAAATTATAATCATAGCGTGTATGATTGAATTCTCCCATAAAAAATTTTAATTGCCATGCGCAGCTCTACTAAATTAGTAAAGTGGTGTAGACTTTCTTTACTGGTTTTATATTTGTTTTATATTTGTCGGCAAAACCGACTGATACTTTTTAACTTGTTAATATAAAGTTTAGTTTTTTTTTTTGTTCTCCTTCAAGGGTTAAAAACAAACAACGGGACTTCTTTGACTTCTTAAGAATATTCATTTTTAATTTTCCTATTATTTCTTGTACTTTATTCATGTTTTCTATTATTCCTATCCCCTTGTTTTTCATCGTTCATTTCTCTACTATTCTATATTTTTTTTAATTCAATATTATTTTGTTTTTATGTTTTGTAGTGATTAATTTTAGTTAGATATAAATAAAGCCAACAGTAAAAAAATAGCATACGAAGAAAAGCCCAAAACAACATCCACACACTATGTTTAAATTTCCCCTAAAACGTCATCACAATCATTCGTCGAATCATCATTCAAATACCAAATCGGCAACGTCACTGAGTAATGAGGGCTTTATTTTTATACGTTGTGGTCATAATCATTTGAACAGTGCCAACAGTAACAACAGCAACAACAACATTGGCAATAGCATCATTACTGAAAACAGCTACAACAACAACAGCAGCAATGGCAGCAAGATTAGCAGTAACAATTCGGCCAACATCACCGATATCAGCAATGTCGATAGTAGCCCCTATCCTAACAAAAAATATATTGCAAAAAGTGTATGTGTTGCATAATAATAACTAAATAACTACAAAAAAAAAAAAACCCCATCACCATCATCATCCTCTCCCACATATTAATTTGGCAGAAAACAAGAAATATTTCATATATTTTTTTCTTTCTCATTACATAAATTATTATTAACAAAAATAATGAAAAAAAAAAATCATTTCAAATTTTTATTTAAAGACGAAAAGAAGCAATGCTTTTAATGTTGTATTTTTTTGGTTGTAATTGCTCACATCTAAATATGGTCAATGTATATGAATATTTTCAATGTTGTAAACGGTTTGAGTGTATATTGATGTACTTCAATATTTTTAATATTTGTGCGTGTGTGTGCGTATAACTTAACCTGCTCTATTTTATGATGATCGACCAACCAACAGACCAATGACACACAACCATCCATTCACCCGGGGGTAGTTGAAACATAAAAACCATTTTCTTTGCCGTTGGCCATAAAGAAAACTTGGCCAACTAAAAAATAATATAAGAAAATATTCCACCAGGCATACTTGGTGGCACATTGCCGAGGAGGAAGGGAGGGAGAAAGGCACGCCATTCTTTCCATGAAACATATCCACATGCCGGCAACCCCAAGGGCCACAGAGTAGGTCAGCTTTTGTAATACAAAGAAAAAAAATAATATGCCAACAAAATATGTAGATGTATTATAAGCCTCAAAATGATAGAGCAGGCGTAGACCAAACATAAATCTTTTATGGCGCATTATGCCAATAAATATGTTTGAAAACAGGTGTAAATGTGAAAATTCCAAATATTTATTGGTCGAAGATGGTCGAAATTTTTGTGTTATAACATCGAAAAAGAAATTATGGCCTTTAGAGGAAAACGAAAAAGAAAGTGCAGATTTTACTTCCCGACGAGAATCTCATAAAATTTGGACTTTAGTTTGTACTGGCAATCACAGTGCCGAAGTTACATTGTACAGAGAATAGAGCTTTAGACAAAGAGGAAGCTCTTCAGATTCAGATTTTTTTGTAATTCTCTTTTATTTTTTGTTATCCCCTCCACCAAAGTATGAAGGGTACATTAGTTTGTCATTCCTTTTGTAACATCTCGAAATATATATTTTAGACCCTACAAAATATATGTAATCTTATCAGAATACAACTCTATGACGATTTCAAATCTAGCTCCCGAACAAAATGATGTAGGTTCATAAAATTTTACTCAGATGCGTTTTAGGTCAGCAGGACTTTTAGCATTAAAAATGGGCTATACAGGGCGAGAGGAAAAAACTGCAACCAACTTCAGACTGCTATCATTTCTAAGCCACTGGTCCGACAGCTATTAAAATTATTCCAGTGACAGCTCATTATATTGTTTACAAGCGTACAAAAGCAAAAGCATTTTGGTGAGAATTTTCCAGAAAAAAATGTATTCGTGATGGAATTCAAGCGTGATAGTGTGATTTCTTTATTTTGGGCTGGAAAACCACAAGTGGCTATCGTTAGAGCATTCTAGCATTCAAATGTGAAGAAATCTTCTGTGTCTCGTACCATCGATAGTTACCGTGATACTCGTAGCTTAGGTGACGTTAAGGAAGTGGACTTAAAAAAACAGCAACATGAGCAGAAATGGTTCGAAAAATAAAGAAGCGACTTGATCGAAATCCGCGTCGCAGTGGCCGAAAAATGGCTTGTGAGCTGAACATATCTCAATATTCCATTCAGCAAATATTGAAAAATGAACTCGGAGTAAAGCTATTGAAATTCCAAAGAGTGCAAGAACTTAAACCGCAACAGAAAGAAAATAGACTCAAAAGAGCAAAAAATTTGCTTCGCTTGCCCGAAAGTGGTGAACTGTCAAATTTGTTTTTTTCCGATGAGAAAACATTCGTTGTCCAGCAGTTTGTAAACAAACAAAATAATCGTGTTTACTTGCCAAAGAGGTCAGTTGAAAATGTGTACCTTCGCTTGGCCACCAGAACTCAAGCGCCGGCCATGGTGATGGTGTGGGCCGCCATAACAGCCGATGATCGCTCTCCGCTCGTATTAATCGACCGTGGCATCAGAAAAAAATCCGAAAATATTTTGGAGGGTGTATTAAAGCCTTGGGCACGCAAACATTTTGGCCGCAGACCTTGGACATTCCAACAGGACTCAGCACCATCGCACTCGGCACGCCCCAAACAAGAATGGTTACAAAATGAGGTTCCTTGCTTCATTTCCAGCACACAATGGCCATCAAAATCTCCGGATACCAATCCGTTGGACGATTGTGTCTGGAGTATTTTGGAAAGCAAGGTTTGCACTAAACAATACCAAAGTGCCGATCTCCTAAATACCACAGAGCAACATTCGGGCAGCGTGTGACGGTTTCATTGGCCGTTTGAAGGCCATAATTCGTGTAAAGGTGACCAATTCGAACAAAACAAAATTTCTTCTAAAATGTGATGCTATTTCCGACCTTTTTTGCTTCCATTCAATAAAATTTGAAAAAAAAAACGTAAAAATTATGGCGTTTGACTTTTTTGCTGTATTTTTATCTCACCCTGTATGTGTTTCATTGGATATGGTGTTTAAGTCCCTCACATTCGTAATATCCATTCGGCAACAATGATATTTGGTACCAGATATCTTATATCAACCGATTTCGGGTTAATTGTGCATCAAATGACCAATATTTGACCAAATGTCCTGAATTTTGGCTCATCCAACCGAATTTAGTCTAGAAGCAAGCATATCAAAATTTGGTGAAAATCGGTTCAGATATAGCTACAGCTCCCGTGCACTCTATAGCAATGTTATGTGGTATAAAAGATAAAAATGTCTCCGTCAAATTTAGTGAAAGTCGGTTCAGAATTGGATAAGCCTCCCATATATTAGTTCCCTCTGAAACCAAGTTATAACTGCTCTAAAGCCAAATGCTGATTGGTTGTATGATCTACTTTAAATAATTTTTTTTGTTACGGGAGATCTACTAAATATGCATTGTGGTGTAGGTTATCATAAAGCCGGCTCAGGCCGACTTTTGACTTTTCCATACTGGTTTTATGTGACAAAGGGGGAAGAAAACAAAAAGCTGCAATATCTTTTAACCCAGTATTTCAATATAATATTTTTAAATTCGTTTATTTCCCCTTCAAGTGCCCAGTTTATTTCAGTTCACCTGTTAAATCAAACTGGCATTGATAAAAAATCATCATTTTGATGACTTCTTTGAAATATACCCGACAAACAAGAGTTCACTTAAAATAGATCTTTTAACAGCAAATTCAAATAAAAAATATTGGCAACAAGTCTCCGATGTTACTATTTGCAGAAAAATAAATAACAGCCAAGTTTGCAAAGACTGATAACAAATAACAATTTTTTTTCTCATATGATAAGAAACCAAAGTAAAAATAATAAAACCAAACAAAAAAAAAAAAAAAAATAAAAAGCCTCATACATAGATGTATGTATGTAGGTTTGCTTTTCATACACCATATGTCTTGTGTCTGTCGCTGCGTAATATTTTTCCGGTAATTCACATTGATAAACAAAAAAGACGAAAAAAAAGTTCAACATCTCAATACCCAGCCCCAGCTGCCCATGTCTCATGTTAATCATACAAAGAAATCTCTATTCTTATGTGTTTTTACTCTTTATTTTTCTTTTTTTTATTTTTGCTTTAGAATAAAATCGGTATTGTTTACATAAAAAACTAGAAGCGTTGAATAGTTAGAGTGTGGTGAGTGAACTTGAAAAGCAAAGTTTGTTTGATTTTTCTGTTTCGTATTTCCATGGGGTCCAAGGCAAGGCGAGCAATGCTTTCAATTGTTTCTTCGTTATTGTAAACATTAAACATGCAGAGCGAGAGAAATTAGTGTCCCGAGAGAGAGTTCTTTGAATTAATTTAAAAAATAATGTAAAATTCGAAAGTAGGAATGGGTACCTAATAGAATTTTGGGGTGGTATATTCACATAAAACACAGATACTCCTTCAGTATTAAAAATTATAATTTATTCCGAATGTAAAAGAACTTACAAAACTCTACAGAAATCCCCTCAAATCACCTACAAAAAAAAAATCCTAATAGCTATAGCTCCCAGATATACTTTTCATCCGATTTGTTATTTTTGTCCTCCGCAGCCGTAATATACACTCTGCAACAACAATATTTGGGCAAATACAGGGTGTTTTTAAGCCCGCTAGAACTTGAAATGGTAAAAGATAACACACAAAATTAAGTTTTAATCAAAATTTAACATTTGAAAATGATTTCGGACATATGGGCACCGCGGCTGTTCTTGACGTAGTTCATTCTAGACGTCCAATTTTTGGCAACTTTTTCGAGCACTGTTGGCCGTATGTCACGAATAACACGAACAATGCTGGCCTCTAAGGTGTCAATTGTTGCTGTTTTATCAGCATAAACCAGTGACTTCACGTAGCCCCACAGGAAATAATCGAGATGTGTCAAATCGCACATTGGCCTCCAATTGACAGGTCCAGCTCCGAAATACCTTTGCCAAATGTTATCGATATCGGTTTAGATTTGGATATAGCTCCCATACAGGGCGAGATAAAAAACTGCATAAAAGTCAAACGGCATAATTTTTACATTTTTTTTTTATTTTTTATTGAATGAAAGCAAAAAATGTCCGAAATTGCATCAAATTCTAGAAAAGGTTTAGATTTGTTCGAATTGGTCACCTTTGGCACGAATTATGGCCTTCAAACGGCGAATGAAACCATCACACGCTGCCCGAATGTTGCTCTGAAGTATTTTGGCCTATTCCCGACGAAGCGCTTGCTTGCGGTGATCGACACTTTGGTATTTTTAGTGCCAACCTTGCTTTCCAAAATACTCCAGACACAATAGTCCAACGAATTGGTATCTGGAGATTTTGGTGGCCATTGTGCGCTGGAAATGAAGCGAGATACAGCTCACATATATTGTTCATCCGATTTGTTATTTTTGTACTCCGCAGCCGCAATATGTACTCTGTAACAACGATATTTGGGGAAATATATCAAAAACAGCTCAGAAATACCTTTGCCAAATTTTATCAAGATCTGTTCAGATTTGCCCGAACTACAATTATAGTTGGTATAATTTAAATGTGAAGCTCTACTACATATGCAAAGGTATGTAGACTTTTAGACTTTCTTTACTGGTTTTAAAATTCAAATTTGTGTCCAAACACTGAATAAAAATGTATTTCAAAAATGTATTTTTTTTTTTTGTCTTCAAGTTTTTAATAAAAATGTTCTTAGATGGAGTTTTTATGCACCAAATGGGTAATACAAGCCCGAATTGAAAAGGCACAAATACCTCGTCAAATTTAGTAGAAATCGTTTCAGAAGACTTAAAATTATAAGTATAATCATAGTTGGTATCTACTCTTTATTCAAAAGGATGTAGTCATAAAGTCCGTCTCCCCAGATTTTTAGACTTTCTTCACTGGTTTTAAAATTCAAATTTGTGTCCACATATTGAAAGGAACACTGAATAAAAATTTATTTTAATCATTTATTTACTTTTTTTTTTTTGGTCTTCTAGTTTTTAATAATAAATATTCTTAGATGGATTAAAAAAAAAGCTTGAAGTATGGATAATTTACTTTCCAAAACTATTTTTCAAGTGATTGTCTTCGTATTTGCAGTTACTTTGCAAATTATTTCTATTTTCTATTTTATTTTCATTACTGATAACCAAAGATAATCGAGGTATTTTTGCGATAATAAATTCTTTAATTGATTTTCTTGAGAATTTCAACGGAATTCTCTTCTCTCTCGCTCTCTGTGCTTTCAAAACAAACCATTTCTCGTTCCATTAAAAATGGTTCTCTCACCGAATTGTTTGTTTATGTTGTTTTGACATTTAAAATTAATTAAGTCAAAACTAATTAAATAATAATGATAAACATGCTAGCTCGGAAAGCGTTCCTTGCTATCTGGCCACTTAAGAAGTGCGTAAGCGAGCGGGTCATAATGCGTCAAGATATTTTTTTTTTTTTAATTTATTACATAGAGATAAAAAACAACAACAATAATGATAATGCGATAATGCACGACTGTTGTAGGCTAGGTGTTGATATGTTGTTAATTATTTTATTGTAGATATATATTGTGGGAGATATGTTCCAGAGGTGCTAAGTCGAGCTCTTAGGGATTTTGATGAATAGTTATCGCTAGTCAGACCAGATAAAATTAAGCTGAGGTGCCCATATTTGAAAGATCTCATGCCCCATTACTTATATCCTAGAAAAATGGTATGTCCGAAAAAAAAGTGGAGGAAAGGCAGAAACAGTAATGAATCGGCCGAACCGAATACTTTAGGCCCTTTACCATAGGAAAGCTTTAAATGTAGGCAATTGTTTTCAAAAAATGTGGTGAGTGATATTTGAGGCAATATTGCATTAAGGCAATATGGCATGTGAACTCTCCCAACATTGAAGATGATGCCAATTTTCATTTATTTTTATATCCTAGAACACAAAATTAAGAGTAACTAGCCATGTAATACCTCAGGGCAGAAGCCAACCAATTTGATGGTTAGCTGATAATATTTAGAGGGCGAAATCGATCATAACTTTTGTATTTAAAAATACCAACATTTCCATTACATCATGGGGTTGGGCCAGAATGGAAGCCTATTATTTTTGAAGGCCAGGTCACAATGAAGGACCAATCGACACAGAATTTAGCATGAATAGAGAGTTTAGGACAGGACAGAACCATGGCAATTTAGTGAAAAACCAAAGGTATTATTTTGCAGTAGTGTTTGGCAGTAGTTCAAATTCAAAATCGGCCGCAATGGATTTAGACCTAAGAGGGTTTTCTAATACAGTATCACATGGCTAATGGGGTATTACATGGCTAGTTATACCCTCAACGATATGTATCATTTGAACCGGCAAAACGTGCCTCATCGAAAAAATGGCTTTATACCCTAGGTCTCTTCGGACCAAATCCGTTTCACGACATTTGGAGTCGATCTAGAGATGTCTGTCCGTCCGTCTGTCTGGCTGGCTGGTGCGCAGAATAACTCTCGAAGGGAGTATCTGGTTTGGTCTAAACTTGGTATATCGTAATATTATTGTCAAACTTGCATCGAGTTCAGAGATGGGCAATATCGGTCCACTCCTTCTGGTACCACTCCCACAAAATTTCAACATTTTACTAATAATTTATTGCACAGAAAGAGAAAAGGATAATCCGATTTTGCTCCAACTTTGCAAATCCTAATATTTACATCAGTGCTAGATCAGGTGCGAATATGGACAATATCGGTCCATTCCCCCACAAAGGATCAAAATTTTGAATAATTTCAACTTTTATAAAATGTGACGGAAGTGTCCGATTATCTTCAAATTGCACACATCACAATATTTTTATTAATCAAAGATCTGGTGTGAAGATGGAATATATCGGTCCACTCCTTCTGGCTCCTCCCCCACAGAGGGTCAAAATTTTGAATATTCATGAAGCTCACAAAACGCGAAATTAATTTCCGATTTCATTCAGACTTGGCACATCTCAATATTTCCATAAACACAAGATCTTTTATAAAAATTGTAGAGATCCGACCATTCCTTCTGGTACCTTCCGCATAAAAGGGTCAAGGTTTTTGAATAAACAAAACTATCATAAAATCCTAAATAAGCATCCGGTTCTCTTACACATTACAATATTTTTGTTAACCCAAGGTCTGGTGCGAAGACAGAATATATCCTACTGGTACTTCCCCCACAATGGGTCAAAATTTTGAATATTACGAAGCTCACAAAACGCGTAATTAATTCCCGATTTTATTCAGATTTTGTAGATCTCAATATTTCCATCAACAGAAGATCTGGTAGAGATCGGACCATTTCTTCTGGTACCTCCCCTAAAGTCTTATATGGAGACCATAGCCTCAGAATCGGAGTCGAAGTCTGTTGAAGCTGGAGTCGGAGTAGAAAACAAACTCGACTCCGGATATTAATAGTTTGTATTCTTTAATTTCCCAAACTCGTGATTCCCAACACGAGATGAAGGAAGTCCAGAAACTACTAAAATCAAAAGTTGCCTCCACTCCCAAAACGTCTCAAAAACTACGAACTTCGAAATTCGTTTTTTTCCAGAATGGTTAGCATTGAAAATAGGCCATATCGGTCTACATTTCGGTAAGGCTCCCTGATTTTCCAACAGGCAAAAATTGGATTTTCAAGAAAAATGTCCTAAGGATATCTAATAATGTACCATTTCGGCCCCCGTCACAAATTACACCTAATTTAGTTGGAAAACATATCGATACTTTGGAAAAATTTTAAATCGATAGCTTCCGTTTTGTGGGTCCTATACGTCCCTGGACTTGTAATAGAATGACACCCTCTATCTTCAGCAAAAAAGTGGCAGCTCCGAATGGCACTCTTTCCGATACGAGAAACATTACATAATTTATTTACTTATTTTTTATATTACCCCTTCAACATAATTTCTCATTACTAATTGTTTTTTCTCTCCCTCTCTTTCTCTCTATCCTCCTTGCAGACTGTCCAATCATCCTGGCGACCACAACTGCCTCTGCCAAAAGAACTACAACTTTCAAATGAAAACATCAGTGAACTACAGCAACATCCACAGGAACCGTCGCATCCATACCAACAACTACAATTGCAACAACAACAACACCAACAAAAACAAAACAATTTCTATCCACACCAGCAACAACAATACGACGTCAACGATCTTGACGAAATACAAATCATTGAAAGCGACATGGATCGTTTTCACATGAGCAGTAAAAAGGATCCTTCGTTAAATGGCTCACAGCTGTCGAATGCCAGTCACAACAACAACAGCAATTCGAAAAAATGGTCCTTCGGTCGATTCTTTCGTCGAAATAAAAAAGAAATTGAATCCGAGTCATCATCGGAAGATGATCGCAAAGCTGGGTTTTCGCCAGCCCATAAATATCCGCGTTCAAGTTCAGCTGCCACCTCAACGCCAAATAAAAAATCCAAGTCCAAGGCAGCAGCCAATAGTACGGCAGCAAATCGTAATAGTCGAGCGGGAGGATTCGATCACATTGTTGTCAGCCCCATATCAGGCAACTCATCATCGACTGTTACCTCTCCGGTAATTGGACACATAGACAATGAATTCTTTCTGCCCGTGGAAACGGTGTCGCCCATGGGCTCTCAGGAGCCATTCTATCAAAATCAAACCCAGCGTTTGCATCACTCTCAACAGTACCTGTCGCATGCACCACAAACGCAACAACAGCTGCTGAGTAAATCGGCTCATTCTCTGGATCGTCGAGCATCGCGTGCCAAGCAACGTTCGGCCGCGAAGGCTGCGGGACATAGTCCACAAGTAGTGCCAGGCTCATCGAGCGAAGAGGAACTCATATCCCTGAACTCTTCCACTTTTTCAAAATATCGCAGTGATGAGAGCATTCACAGTGGTGGCCAGGGACACAATGGTTCCGGCATGAGCCGTAAGAGCAGGGCTGCGCGTAATGAACGTTACTACAAGCGACTCTCACGCGATGGAGAGGTTAGCCATGGCCAGGTGCCGGTTATGCTTGCCCAGCAACCCACGCAGCGGTGGAAAACCCAACCGGTTCCATTATCGATTTATCAACCAACCTCAACGGCTCGCCAACATCCTGAGCCTCAGCTGCGATCATCCGTAGATAATGCCTCCATTTCCAAGCTGCGTAATACCAGCAGCCTACAGCATATGGCGCCCTATGTGCAATGGAACCCCCAGCAGTTGCAACAGCGTGCGCAACAACAACAACCCTCGAAAAATTTACAAAATTCGGTAAATGAAGCCAAGCGTAGCATTAGCTATGACAGCCATATCCATTTGCAAAATATCAATGGGCGGATGCAAACTAAGCCATTGCCCCCTCCACCACCACCAAGGGATCCACTGCGCCGAGTGAATGTGGGAAGTGGTCACTTACAGGAGGGCAGCTCCAGTGATTTGAGACCAATTTCATATGCCTTCGATCAGACGGGGGTACCCGTGCTGCCAGCCTCAGGTCTGAGTGGTCGTTGTGTCTCGGATGACAAGATCTGGGCCCAACATCAGCCACAGTATCAGTCGATACGTTCCCTGAATATTTCAGCAAATCAGGGCAATCAATCAGGCATGCAGCCTCAAAATCGCCGCTTCATTACCCGGGCCGATCGTGATGCCCATCCTGGCAAGAAATCATTGCCAAATGGTTTGGATTTCCATTATGTGGCCGATGCCACGCCGCGATCCCGTAAACCCATTCACATGCTAGAAGCGGGCAATAAAACCGCACCTTATGGCGATGAGGGCGAAGAACAGCCTCCTTCTTCGGGTATTTTGCGCACCACCAAAAGTGGTCTGCCCACATCACCGACCAAAGTCAATGCCACTGAATTTTGGAAACGCATGGATGGTTCTAGCCAAAATCTGGTTACACCCACTCCCGCGCCCAGGGGAAGGGATGTGCAGAGGTCTAGCGTTGATAGCGCTGCTGGTATTAACATGAAACCCAGATCCGTTTCGTCTTCTAGGCTCAGCGAGATGAGAGCCTATCCCATGCCCATGTATTCGGAAGTATATAAACCGAACAAGACAAAGACATCACCTCAGCCGCGGGCTGCCTCACCTCATCCCCATCAGGGTCAGGATGAAGTGGACGGTGTGGTGTGCGGCAGTTTGCGTATCAAACCAGCCCAGGACAATAGCAGCAGCAATTATGTTGAGATACGCAACAAAGATATGCCAAAGTCGCATTCAATGCCGGACCATTACCACCGACGCTCGGGTGAATTGAGTGTTGCACCCAACAAGTATGAGGAATATGTCAATGAACGCAGGGAACAGCATCAGAACGCCCCACAGCCACCACAGAGAAAATTGGTGGGCGTACCCAATATACCGCAACTTAGTTTCCCACGCAAGAAACCGGCCAACTTGGAAGAGGCCATAAATGAATTGGAAGCTATTTATCGCTCCCTGGGGCTAACTGAGCCAGAGGCCACGGAAACGGTGCCAGGACCAATAACGAAAAAAGACCGTGTTCCTACACCAAATGACTTTGAGAAATATGCCCTGGCCCATGCCGATGAGTACGACGATGACGATGATTCTCCCACCGGAGAACCGGATCCCATACGGGACGATGTGGCCTATCGCAATATTAAACTGGCCAATTTGCAACACAAGACCGTGGAGAAACAGCCACCCTTTGGTATACCCATAGGACCCATTGTGCCAGCTTCTCAAACCGATTATTTGCATGTCAAGCCCAACAACCAGGTAGAATTTCTAAAGAAGGACACCAAGGCCCCAGATGTAATCAAGGACGATTTGGCTGTAAGGGCCTTGCGCAAAGATCCCTTGCAGCCGAAGGAGCGTTTCCAATATCCCTCAAGTGTGCTGCCAAAGAAAAATCGTGCCACTCGCACCCAATCGGCCAATATTTATGCTCTCATTCAACGCGATGCCGCCAAGCCTTCGGGTGGAGATTTATATTCGTACATGGAGTTAACAAAGAGCATAGATCGCTCAGGCAGCATGTCTGATTTACACAAAAAGGGCCAAGAGGCAGATGATATACCGTCCACTTTGAAACTATTGCAAAGCCTTAAGGAACAGGAAAATGAACAAAATACGGTGGCAGTATGTTCGAAGAAGTCTCACATACCCTTCCGCCACCCTAGTCAGGGTGGGGCCATATGTCAATTGCCACAGAAACTGAGCACTGGGGCAGAGGAAAATAAAACCCTTGTGGTCCAGCACCAGAAACCCACACCAATGCCAAGGAAATCCCTGACCCCAGAACCGCAACAGGGCGAAACAAATAAAATGGAAGAGGCACTCAATAAAATTGCCCAAGATGCCCAAGAGAGTAGCATCAAGTTGAGCCAAGAGCTACAGGAGTTGCGCAAGGAGGCCTTGATTACCCAGTCGAAGCCGAAGCGCCAAGATTCCCACGACGACAAATTCGAGCAAGATTTACAGGAAATCGAAAAGGTCTCCCAGGCGGCCAAGAAATGTGGCAAACTATTGTTGGAAACTTTGCCTGATAGTGTTGAAGTGGCGCCCAACGAAAAGGCTCCAAGAAAACTGCACAAAGAAGATAAACTCATACAGGCCATCGATCAGGTATCGGAGGCCGCCAATAAGGTGTGTGAGAAGATACTCAAAGACATTGTGACCACCGAACCACCTGTTGTAGTACAAGAAGCTGTTCAAGTAAAGCAAACCCAGCAGCAACAACCACCATCACCAGCCGTCAATCCAAGCAAAAAGGATACTACCTCGTCGTTGGTAATACCAACACTAATAAAAAAACTGGATCCCATACAATCGGATAAGATTGAGGCAATTGCCCGACGTTGTATGCGCCAGCTAAGCGATCTGGCTGACAATCACGACTATGACAATCTCAATCAGCCCGAAATATCGGTGGCCTCAACCTGTAATTTGGAAGCTAGCAATTCTAATAAAGTTCAAAGTCCCAATGATTTGTCAACTTCTACTCTTACAGAAACGCCAAAAGCTTTTGTGGCCAGCAAGCCACAAGAGCCGATGATCGAAGACATTGATCAGATAATGAGAGAATGCGAAGATCAGGCACGCAAGCAAGAGATGGCCAAAACCACCAGCACCACAACGGCCTCGGCCACCACCAGGGCTGCCAGCAGTTCCCATGGCCCTTTGACAAAGGTGCCGCCACCACCAGCAGGTTACAGTGCCACTGCCTCCTCCATTTCATCTTCCAGTGATTGTCTGGCCAAATCATCTAGTCCAACGGCCAGTCGCCGTTTTTCGTCCAGCATTACCTCATTCAATCCTTATTCGTCCAGTGATTATATCAAATCACCCAGTAGTGAATACCATGCACCCAGCACCGATCGCATTAAGTCCTGTAGCACGACATCCTACGATGTACAATCGACAACGAGTGCCACGCCAAATATAACCACCACCAACAGTATGGCCAGCAATTTCAGCTGTTCACCCTCACCGCCACCGCTCAATCTGACACCGGTCAGTAACTGCAGTGCCACACTGGCCTGTTCATCGTCGCAGCGGGCCCGTTCGTCATCGCCCTCGCAGTACAACTCTTCGGAGGAGCTGGCCATGATATTTGGCATTGAAGACAAATCGGGCGCCAATCGTATGCCACGCACTTCGAAACTACAAAAACACTCAGGTAACTCCCCTAAGGAGACCCCATGTGTGCCAGAACCACTAACAGCTGCTGATGCTGCTGCTGCATCCCCCCTTGACCATGTTGTATGTACCGCTAATGAATGCCGCTGCTCTTCTACTTCTTCTTCCACCAATCCAACTAATCCGAATGAATGTTGTTTGTTAACCCTAAATAACCGATCATCAAACTCACCAACATCAACCACTAATACCAATGCCAGTAGTCCATCAGCATCTGCTGCATCCAGTGCATCATCCATGTCTAGATTAGAAACCATTCCCGAACAGAATGTCGGGCACTTTAAACTTTCGCCCAACTTCAATAGAATCTATGCTAGCCGTGTAAATATTTTGGTAGACAGAAATACCGAGGATGCCAAAATGACTCAGTGTGATTCATTGAGTTCCTTGGAGGAGACCTCTTCCAATCCGGATTCAGGAAATGTTAGTTTGGCAGATTTTCCCTTGAGTGGCCATACGGTTAGTTCAAATAGTTTGCAATTGAGTTCTTCGTTCAATTCTAGGTTTGAGATTAGAAATTGTTTTAAGACAGAAATTGCCATAAAAACGGAGGGTGAAGACGAGGAGGAGGAGGAGGAAGAAGAAACTGAAGGAGAGGAAGATAATCGAGAGGGTATAATTGAGAGAGAAGTAGTTAGGGATAGGGAGCTCTCCGTCTCGGAAGATGAAGAGCCGGAGTTTCCCCGGCTTCCAACCGAAGAGGAATTGCTAGAAAGCTTACGAGAGTCCCAGTTAGAATATGAAAGCTCTAATTCAGAGATGGAAGAATTTGAATGTGTCAGAGAGGATACGCTTTTTGGTCACAGGGCATCAATGCAGCTATTTGAGGAGCGCATGCAATTGGCCAGTGCCGAAATAATGGCCGAAGTCAAGGCATTGCAGGCCAGGAAAAACTTTGAGGAAGCCAATAAGATGTTCGAACAGGAATTATTAGAAATAGAAGAAAATGTTGATTTAGAAGAGCAGGAAGCTTTAAATGAAACACTTTGTGAGACTGATTCCGTAGCCAATGACAAAGGAGAAGTGTCCACCATGTCTGACACAGTCAAGGAAAGCCTTGTGGAGACAAGCCCATCCAAGACCCCCAGGAGAAAACGCAGCATTATCATGGAAACTCCACAACTGGAAATGAACATCATGGAAGAGAAAATCAATTATGAAATAAGTATTAAAAATGACACAGAGAGTTTGGAATCACGAGAATGCTTTGAGGAGATTGTAAAGAATTGTTGTGATCTCGAAAAAGCTTTAATTGAAGATACACAGTTAAATTATGAGCTGATTGTCCATGAAGTTCCAAGCCTACAAGATTTGGCCCATAATTGTTATGAAAAAGCTCAGCAAGGCCTCCATTTTGAGGAAAATGAAAATGTAGAGGAAAATGGGGAAAAAGTGACGCCAGAACATATGCAAAGCTTTGAACAAATATTACAACCCAAGCATGGTGATGGCAATTCTCTATCCCCGACACCAGAAAATATCCAATTGTGTGAGCAAAGACTGCAACCACACCAGGGAGGAGATGATGATGTTCTACCCTCAACGCCTGAACATATGCAAAGCTTTGAACAAAGACTTCAATCTCGCCATGGTGATGCTGATGGAGTTCTACCCTCGACCAGCACCCAATTGCAAAAACAGACTCAAATGAATATTTTGGGCGAACAACGTGCCAATGCGGTGAACGGCCTGACACTGTTGGAGCACATTGTTGTTGCTTGTACATTGGGTCTCATAAACACGGATGATCTCTTTACACTGTTTTTGATTATAATCGGCATTATTATTGTTATTGCCATTGCCCTGTTTTAATCTGGCAATGCCATGTAGATTTTTGAGAAAACGAAACTGTTATAGTTGGAAATGTTTTTTTTATTATTTTGGCGTAGAATAGACCAAGTGCACTTATTTCACTTAAAGTTCTCACAAAGTGAAAGAGAGAGATAAAGAGAGGAAAAGTTTGAATTTTGCCTTGAAAATTAAAAAAAAAACAACGATATTTTTGTTATACAATTTTAGTCTAAAAAAATATTTTATAATTTTTATTAATGAGTGCAATGATATTAAAACAATAAAAATATATATTTTTACAGTGTGCCACAAAAATCTTGGTAAATTTTACTCAAAACTTTCATAGTATTCCAAATAAATATTTTTCTGTATTTAATTCCATTTTTTTGACCAAGATTTCTGTGAGCCACTAAATAATATTTCATTTACTAATTTGTTTGATATTTAAAAATAAAACAAAACCTACATTTTTTAATATTAAATATATTTTTTGTATATAGTTTATGCATATTTTTTTGTTGCATTTGTTTGTCATTATTTTTCTTAATATTTTTATTTTTTTATTTAAGTTTAGACTGCAACTTGTGCCAATGATTTTGTTTTAGTAATAATCTTTAAATATAACCAACAATAAAATTAATATTTTTCTTTTATAATTTAACATTGTAATATCTTTTTTCGTATTTTTATTACTTTCAATACATATTTCTACTTTTTCTCATATATTTTCAGCAAAATTTGTAGTTTAAGTGAAGCATTTAACCCCCCAAACTGGGTGACATTTATTAAACAAATGTCACCTTATGCCTATTCAATGTTTTAGTCATATTGTTTTTTCTGTTTTATTTTATTTATAAATTTTATTTTTTAATATTTGCCAAAATTTAATTCTACAATATTTGTATTTACTTTTGGAAAAAGCATTTGATTTTCATTAAAAGAATTACAAAAATATATATTTTAAAATGAAAATTAACCATAATCTCTTTTAATTTTTTGTCATTACTTATAAGTTAATTTAAAAAAAATACAACCCATTTCATTATTATTGTTTTAAGTTGTAAGTTTATTTACAAGAGCAACAAGGACAAAAAAATATTTTGAGAAAAAAAAATCAATAAAAACGATTTAAAAACAACTTTTTGCAAACTTTTATATTTGAATTTTTATTTTTTCAATTTTTTCGATGAAGGAAATCTGTTTTATATTACAAGCAATTAAAGATTTCATAGCTCAATATTTTATAATTGTTATTTGATGGCTTATATCAATATTCTTCACAGTGGATCCAAGGACGAGATGTGATGACGAGGCAACATTCTCAAAGCTAGTATTGCTTTTAAATTCTGTTGTAACTTTAGATGCTAGACAAAATCTTTTTTACTAAAAAACAAGTGAAAAAGCTGTAAGTTCGGCCGGGCCGAACTCCTCCACCATTTGGTATAAATTTGGCAATTTTCAAAAAAATAATTTTTTTTTTTTAAATTTTAAGATTTTAACAGAATTTTTAAAACTCGAAAATACCGAATGTAGTCGTATATTAGGGTCTATACGACGACGTAGACCTATATAGGCAACTTTTGTCATAGGCTATTACAATACAGACAATTTTGCGTTATAGGCTGTAGTATTCATTACGAACTTCAAATACCAAATTTGAAACAATTCCGGTAAATAATGTCGCTAAAATCATCAAAATACCGAATATCGGAGGTACCTTTATATGGGGGCTATACGAAGACGTTGACCTACCTGGCTCATTTTCTGCCTTAGGATGTAGTATCCATTACGAAATTCAAATACCAAATTTGAAACAATTCTGGTAAATAAAGTCGCTAAAATCGTCAAAATACCGAATATCGTTTGGTACCGTTATATGGGGGCTATACGAAGACGTGGACCTACATGGCCCATTTCAATACCAAAAGTCCTGCATACACATTTGACATAATGAGTAAAATTTTATCAACCTACTTCATCTCGTTCGGAAGCTAGAATGATTTCCACAGACGGGCGGACATTGCTAAATCGACATAGAATTTTATGCTGATCAAGAATGTATATACTTTGTGGGGTCTAAAATGTATATTTCGAGGTGTTACAACCGAATGACAAATTTAATATACCCTCCATACAAATATAGTTAGACGTTTTTTTCGGACCAAAAAACAAGGGCATCGCGACATGTCCTTCGTATATGGGGGTCTCATCTAGAGTGGTTTTTCTAGTCAAACAGAAAATGAAACATCATGTTTCAAATGATTTGGTTGTAACTTTGGGACTGATTGCGTAATGTGCAAAATTTTAGCTTCATATCTTTATTCGTTTTTTTAGCGTGGTCTATACCAACATTTTGGACAGAATAGTTCTACACAAAATTTCAAAATAAATGCCTGATTAAACCCCATTCCTACATTAAATAGTTTATTCAAAACTTTTATATTATGAGAGCTAGTTATGAATTTTCGTTTTTGACTGCTAATCAAAATCTATCTTAGCATTTCATTTCTTGCGAAAATTGCCAGTGGAAGAAATATACTAGATTAAATTTAATTTCAAGTCTTTGAATAAAAGAAATTTGTATTTATTTTAGACAAGCACTTTTTTCGAACTTGCCACAAATTTTCTTATAATTTCACTCTGTGATTCAAGTGGATGTGAAAGTACCCCAAAATTTGGGGTTCTCAGGCCAAACTTTTTAAAGCCTTAATATAGCCTTGACCCTATGCAAAAATGGAACCGGCTACGGTTGGTATATAGACCCTAGGTCTCTTTGGACCAAATCCGTTTCAGGACATTTGGAGTCGATCTAGCAGTGTCTGGCTGGCTGGTTTGATATCCTAATATTTGCATCAGTGCTAGGTCAGGTGCGAAAATGTACAATATCAGTCCACTCCATCAAGTACCTCCCCCACAAAGGGTCAACATTTTTTTTTAATTACAACTCTTTTAAAATGTGGTGTAAGAGTCCGATTGTCTTCAAATTTCAATGTCTAGTGCTAAGATGGAATACATCGGTCCACTGCTTCTGGTACCTCCCCCACAAAGGGTCAAAAATTGGAATATTCACGAAGTTCATAAAACACGAAATTAACATCCGATTCCATTCAAACTTGGCTCATCTCAATATTTCCATCAACACAAGATTTGTATTATTATATTATTTGTTAAAGATGATAGAGATCGGACCATTCCTTCTGGTACCTCCCCAACAAAGGGTTAAAATTTTGAATAACTAAAACGATCATAAAATCCGATATAAGCATCCGGTCCTCTTCAAATTAATCACACCACAATTTTTTTATTAATTCATGGTCTGGTGTGAAGATGGGATATATCGGTCCACTCCTTCTGGTAATTTCCCTACGAAGGTTAAAAATGTTGAGTATCCATGAAGCTAACAAAACGCGAAAATAACGTCGGATTCCATTCAGATTTGGTACATCTCAATATTTCCATCAACACAAGATTTGTTATAATGATGGTAGAGATCGGACTATTTCTTCTGGTACCGCCCCCACATAGGATTCAAGATTTTAAAAACATACCGCTCAAAGAAAGCGAAATAAGCAAATTCAACACATCCAAATATTTTTGCTAACGAAAGATCTTTGGTGAAGATAATATGTATCTGCGAACTTCCTCTGGTACCTCACCCACAAAGGGTCACAATTTACAATTGTTTTATCTGTCATAACTTGCGAAACAAGCCAGCGATTCTTTACAACATACTATATCTAAATATTTTTCTCTGCCTACATAAAGAGTCAAGCGTTTGAACAAACATAAGTCAAGGCTGGGGGTATACATATTAAATCATATATCACCTCTAAAGGTGATATAAGTTGGGCTGAACCGATATTTTAGTACTCTCCACATACAAATCTGGGAATTATAGGAAAATGTGGACGTATTTTAAGAATATTCTGTCACTTGAGGTAGAACCCTATACGAACTCTAATTTCAAAATTTGAAACAACTCCGCGGAAACGGTGGGAGATATAATAGCCAGAGGAGTAAACAATAGGATACCCTACACCATTTTACCTGTATATTTAAGGTGTAAATTTGTAAGTTAAAATGAATTAAAACGACGAGTTTTAAAACATTTTGTGATCAGTGTCATATCTGCTCCCCATGGTGAAAATGAAAGTTCCTACTAATTTTTCAAGACAGACAATTCCTTTCCATCAAATTTCGTAGGTATTGATCCACGTTTCATTATAACCTGCATGTAACGGTGTAGTCAGACTTTTTTCAGCTATACACCCATAAATGCATTTTTAACCCATTTTGATTATTTGACGAAATTAATTTCTTGTAGTTCCCATTCTTTAAGTCGATAGTATTTGAAAATTCATATAATCCGAAAATAATGGAACCTTATAAAATAATAATAAATTTAATAAGTCGAATAAGATAACTCACGGTATCACAAGGTTGATACCGCATTGAAGCTTATCTTTTTTCGAACAAAACCAAGTCTACACAACTATATGTCCATTGTCTTATATTGAGACAGTGCAACATTGCAACGTAAAATATCAAAAAAATTGCCTCATAAAAAATGCAACAAGCGGAATTTCTTATGACGAAAAATCGCGGCGAACTATTTACACATTTTCTTTAATTCTCTGCTAACAATTACAATATCCTTCAATAATCTCCCTTTAGAGCTGCCAAGTTACAATTATAACTAAGCTATGGAATATTTCAAAGGTTTTTTTTTTATTATTTTTTTACACAAGACATTTTTGATTTCGATTTACCCACCTACCATCCACCCTTGTTATACACAGCCCAATCCATTGATAAACGGCTATGCATTTGTTATTTTACAACCTATTATTTATTTGAAATATAATAAAACTAAATAAAATGAAAGTTATTTGAAATTCAAAACTAAACCAAGTGTTTGTTGTTTTATTTAAGTGTGGCTTTTTCTAATAATAAGTAATCGTATAGTTAATAATAAACGCTCGCTATCCGCTGCTGCTAATTTTAAATAACCTTAAATATATAAAACCTTTTTAAAAATAACATATATACTGTAATTATGCCAACTAGACATTTAAATGAAAGCTAGCTTTTAAAAAAAAGTTTAAATTTTGAACATAAACGAAAAAATATCATTATATTAGGCGCGCCATCTACTGCTGGATAGTTTATACTACATATCTACCTTCGATTAAACACCCATTATTTACGATATGACCGTGGTGATGAATGTCTCTACTTACGACATTAACTATGTCAGATATAAATAGGGGGAAATTGTTCGTGTCTTTGATACTCATGAAATCACATATTAGTTGCCAGTCTGAAAATATAGGGTGTTGCCATTCAAAACAATATTTGCAAAAATTGTATTCAAATCCAAAAGAAAACTTAAATTTGTCTTGTTTGTAAGGAAATTAAATTACGCCTTATTTTGCTTGCACTTCGCTATTACAATTTTTATACCCTCAGCCATATGGCCAGATAGGGTATATATCATTTGATACGGTCAACACGTGCCTCATCGAAATAAAGATCTCTTTGGAACAAATCCATTTCAGGCCATTTGGAGTCGATCTAGCGATGTCCGGCCGTCTGACTGGTGCTTACGATAAATCTCAAAGGGAGTATCCGATTTAGTCCAAATTTGGTAAATCGTAATATTATTATCAAGCTTAGATCAAGTTCGAAGATGGACAATATTGATCTACTCCTTCTGTGATCTCCCCCACAAAAGATCGAAATTTTCAAAAACAAAGGAAAAACAACGCGTAAAATAGTATCAGTCTGTTTTGCCGACAGATGTATACCCCCAACCAATGTTCGATTATTTAAATATGTTTTGACTTCTGTTATGATTATTCAAATTGTTGACCCTCTATTCAGTAGATTCTGAAGGAATGGGCCAGTTTTGAACTCTATTGGTTACTTCCTTCACTTTATATGAGACATGCCATGATTTTTAGAAAATGTTAAAATGTGCATAAGGTACCAGATTGACTTGTTTTGCAAGTTTTGACTGATAAAATTATTGAAAATTGTGACCCTTTGTGAGGGAAGTGCCAGATGAGTGAACCGATATATCCCATCTTCACAGCAAATCTTGTGTCAGTAGAAATAATAGTATGTATGTGAAATGCGAAGAGAACCGGTTATGATAGTTTTGATTATTCTAAGCTTTGGCCCTTTGTTGGGGAGGTACCAGAAGGAATGGTTCAGTCTCCGCCATCTTTATAACAGATCCTGTGTTGATGGAAATATTGAGATGTACCAAGTCTGAATGGATGTTAATTTCGTGCTTCACGGATATTCTAAATGTTGACCATTTGTTTGTTTGTTTGGAGGTACCAGAGGGAGAGGGCCGATACTGCGACAATGTCAAAACCCATAATTTTTAATTTTTTTTTTTCAAACGGCCAATGAAACCGTCACACGCTGCCCGAATTTTGCTTTGCGACACTTTGGTGGCCATTGTGCGCTGAAAATGATGCGAGGCACCTCATTTTGTAACCATTCTTGGGTGGCGCGTGCTGAGTGCGATGGTGCTGAGTCCTGTTGGAATGTCCAAAGTCTGTGGCCAAAATGTTTGCGTGTCCAAGGGTTTAATACACATTCCAGAATATTTTCGCGATACAATTCGACAGCGGCTGTCATGGCGGCCCACACCATCACCGAAGGTTCACATTTTCAGCTGACCTCTTTGGCAACACGATAATTTTGTTTGTTTACCAACTGTTGGACAACGAATGTTTTCTCATAGGAGAAAACCAAATTCGGCAGTTCACCACTTTCGACCAAGCAACTCTTTAGCTCTTTTGAATCTATTTTCTTTCTATTGCGGTGTAAGTTCTTGCACTTGTTGGAATTTCAATGGCTTTACCCCTCAAGAATATTGCGATATGTTCAGCTCACGAGCCATTTTTCGGTCACTGCGACGCGGGTTTCGATCGAGTCGCTTCATCACATTTCGAACCATTTCCGCTGATGTTGCTGTTTTCTTCCGTCCACTTTCTTGTCGTCAGGCTACGCTACCAGTATCACCGTAACGAGCGATGGTACGAGACACAAAAGATTTATTCACATTTAAATGCTGGAGTGGTCTAACGATAGCCACTTGTTGTTTTCCAGCCAAATATAAAGAAATCACACTATCGCGCTTGAATTCCATTACGAATAACTATTTTTCTGGAAAATTTTAACAGCTGTCGGACGAGTGGCTTAGAAGTGACAGCAGTCTGAAGTTGATTGCAGTTTTTTCATCTCACCCTGTATATCAGATACAGCTCGCCTTTGCCGAATTTCATCGAGATCGATCCAGATTTGGATTTAGCTCCCATATTTATCTTCGTCCGATTTTTCTTTCATTCTGCACCAAACGTGTAATATTATCCCAAATAGAATTTAGCACTTACGACCAAATTGAGCCTAGAAACAAGTATGTCCAATTTGCTGAAAATTGGTTCAGATATAGCCATAGCTCCCATATTTATTGTTCATCCAATTTGTTACATTTTTTTTATTTGTTATATAGCTCTACTAAATATCCAAAGGGGTTCAGGGTATCATAAAGTCGGCCCCGCCCGATTTTTAGACTTTCTTTACTGGGTTTTTAATAGTTTAATAATATCATCTTTAAATATCTTAGTGCATCAAGCGATTTGAAATTTTATCTTTTCACCACAAACTAAAAAAACGTCAATTGAACAAGTGTGAATGTGTGTGCGTGCGTCTGTGTGCCCTTGAACATAAATGTATTTGTGTTGCAAAGTTCAATGAACCCTTGTAGAACACCTTGTAAGTAAATAATGAAATTACTCTAACCATGACCCCCACTAACATGTTGGGCGAAACGAAATACTTAACCTCGTCGAATGAAAACCCACCACTCCTCATTAGAGAATGCCAAACTTTTGTTTCCTTGCGGGAACTCAGGCATCCACAGACTTACCAAAGTCAATTCCAACAACGACAAAACGTTTTGACTCGACATCGTTGTGGTTGTTGTAGTTAGTTTATGCTTTAATAAAGTTCTAAAGTGCAAGGCAACAATAGTAAGTGAAGGAGACAAATGCCAGTAAAAAAAAAAATAAAAATATCCATAGAACCCACGCAACACTCCCACTTTATAAGACCGCAATTATATTTTCATCGTTGGGTTCGTTTGCGTTTCCTTTCCCTACCAAGAACATCCCACAATGTTTGCTTCCTTGAAATTGTTTCCGTAAACTTATGCAGGATGCAACATAGGTTTTTGTTGTTGCTCTAACTACTCCCTTACCATTCCCGATTCGTGGCCGTCTCCTTGAAGCGCAGAAGAAGAAGAAAAAGTTGAGCATGGAAATGTGAGAAATGCCAGGGACTAGCAGCAACGTTGTAACAGCAGCAATGAAGCTTAGGGACACAATCCAAAGGATATACATGGTAGCGGAAAAACAATAGCAAAACTAAGATTCTAATACTTAACCTCATTTTCTATCTCTCAGTTTGTAGTTTTATAGCCAGCCATTGTTTGCGGGTAATTATTTACATGGCAGTGATAGTTTGTAGATGGGTGTTGGGGTTTTTCCATGGAGATACTTCCGCTATGGATGCGATTAAATGTGTAATGACAAGAATTCTAGGGAGATGTTTAAGGAGTCGGTGTAAATAGTAAATTAACCAGAACAAAAAAAAACATTTGTGGAATGGAAAACTAGGAAAAATAAGGCAACTATTTAAAAAAAATAATTACTATTTTACTATTTATTTATTATAAAAATAATACTATTTATAATAATAACTATTATAGGCTAGAGAGGGCATATATAATTCGATAGGTCTAGAGATGTCCGTCTGTCTGGCTGGCATGAGCGCCCGATAAATCTCGAAGGGAGTATCTGATTTGGTTCACATTTGGTGTATCTTAATATTATTGTAAAATTTAAATCGAGTTCGGAGAAGGGCAAAATCGCCCGACTTCTTCTGGTACCTCCCCCACAAAAGGTCGAAATTTTCAAAAAGTAAATCCTAACATTTGAATCAGTGCTATGACAGGTGCGATAATGGACCATATCGGTCTTCTTAATCAAGTACCTCCCTCCCAAAGGGCCAAAGTTTTGAATAATTATAACTCTTTTACAATGCAACGTGCAAGCCCCATTGTCTTCAAATTAAACCCATCACAATATTTTAATTAACCCAAGGTCTGGCTTAAAGATGGGATATATCGATCCACTCCTTCTAGCAACTCCCCAAAAAGGTAAAAATTTTGAATAAATATAACTCTTATCAAATGTGATGTAAGAGTCCGATTGTCTTCAAATTACACATATCATAATATTGTTATTAACCCAAGGTCTGATGTGAAGATGGAATATATCGGTCCCCTCCTTCTGGTACCTCCCCCAGAAAGGGTCAAAATTTTGAATAAATATAATTCTTATAAAATGTGATGTAAGGGTCCGATGCTCTTCAAATTACACTTATCACAATATTTTTATTAACTTAAGGTTTGATGTGAAGATGAAATATATCGGTCCACTCCTTCTGGTACCTCCCCCACAAAGGGTCAAAATTTAAAATGTCCATGAAGCTCATAAAACGCAAAATTAACATCCGATGCCACTCAGACTTGGCATATCTCAATAATTCTATCAACACAAGATCTGTTATAAGGGTGGTAGAGGTCGGACCATTCCTGCTGGTACCTCCCACACAAAGGTTCAAAGTTTTGAATACGCAAAAGGATTATCAAATCCGAAATTAGCATCTGGTACTCTTCATATTTCACACATCCCATTGTTTCTACTAACACAAGATCTGCTATTAAGATAGGATATATTGGTCCACTCCTTTTGCAACTTCCCCCACAAAGGGTCAAAATTTTGAATATCCATGAAGTTCGTAAAACGCGATTCAGATGTGACACATCTCAAAATTCTTATCAACACCAGACCTGTTATAAAGGTGGTTGAGATCGTACCATTCCTCCTGGTACCTCACCCATAAAGGGCCACAATTTTGAATAACCAAATCGAGCATAAAATAACTTCTCTTCAATTTTTAAACATCTCATTATTTCAACTTACACAACATGTGCTGTGAAAATGGGATATATCGGTCCACTCCTCCCCACAAAGAGTCAAAATTTTGAAAATCCGTGAAGTGCATATAACGCGATATGAACATCCGATTCCATTCACACTTGGGACATCACAATATTTCCATCAACACAATATCTGTTATAAAGATGGTATAGATCACACTATTTCTTCTGGTACCTCCCCCCTATATAGTGTTCACGATTTTGAAAAATACAACGCTCGAAGAAAGCGAAATAAGCATCCTTTTTTCTTCACACATGAAAACATTTTTGCTAACATAAGATCTGTTGTGAGGTGATATATAACTTCGAATCCCTTCTGGTACCTCACCCACAAAAGGTCACAATTTTCAATACTTATATCTGTCATAACTTGCGAAATAAGTCAGCTATTCTTTACAACTAAATATTCCTCCCGACCAAAAACCTGAGAAAAATATGGAATTTATGATTTCGCATAAAATAGGATACAAATGTTCGATTTTTTTTTGTAATTTTGCCCATACCAATATTTTTATCTATATTAGAAGAAGTATGAAAATGGAATGGAAAATGTCGTGTTTTCATAAATCACATATCTCACATACAGTGAAGGAAGTAACCAATATAGTCCAAACCTGGCACGTCACAATATTTATATCATATTTATTTAGGTCCCATACGACATGGACAATATTGGTCCATTCCTTCGGAATCTACTCCATAGAGGGTCAACAATTTGAATAATCGTAACCCAAGTGAAAATATATTTAAATAATCGAACATTAGCTGAAGGTATAAATCTGTCGGCCAAATCGACTTGTTTTAAAATATAAATCTGGAAAAACTTTTATATTAAGTCACGATCAAATCTAAACCCTAGATGCCGACCCTGCACAGAGACCGAGAACAAAATTGTATTCCCATTGTTTCCCTGGGTTATTCATAGCCGATATCCAAGCAATCTGAACCTGAATTGCCCCAATCTAAGCCCAAGCTATTAATTAATTAATAAACTCATTTGATTACTTTACCCCCAAATACTACCGCTATATTCGACTGTAATTGTTTTACAATTACTTCTTACTCTCACACGCAACACACACATAGAAATAGCCACACATGTTTGAGCTCACACATGCATGTCTGCATATCCCCACATTCAGTTATCCTTGTTAATGTGATGGTCGACAATAAACATGGGTGTTGTTGGTGATGAACTTTTTCTCTCTCTCTCACTTTCTCTCTGTTTGAGTCTCTGTCTCTGCCTACATTGCCAGTGCGCAGTTACAAACAAAACGTAAAAAAGACTAACAACACCAGACAATATTCGAATTCGAAAAGTTGGGACCATGTGGTAGGTCTCCAAGGGGACACTGTTAAGAAAGTTGTAGTTCAAGTAATGAAGAGAGTGGCATGTCTTAAGAGAGAAATAGATGATTTATGAGTTTCTCAGTAAACAGAAAGAGTCCTGGGGCGTTACAATGTTTCCAGAAGATAAAAACCTTACAGAAACGGTTCTTTTTTTTTTTTAAAGGACACAAACAAGATTTTGATGAACTTAAGACCTTTAAAAAATATCCTTGATATAAAAAAATTCCATAGGAGGTTTATATCGATACAAAGAAGGCATGTATGTCATGTTTATACACCTAAATTAAATACAAACTAAGCAGCTGAAGGTCACAGAAGGTTTTCCTTTCAAGCTAGAAAGGGCAAGTAAAGCCAATTTTCTGAATAAAAGAAGCTTGGTTCCTAATTTTACCTTTTCTTACAAATGTTACTTTTCAAATTGTAGAGGGGTTTCATAGACCGAACTAAAATCCTTTTTATATTCTCAGCCATATATCTACAGAGGCTATATATCATTTGATACCGTAAAACGTGTCTCAATGAAATAAGGAGTTTAGACCCTAGGTATCTTTGGACCAAATCCGTTTCAGTACATTCGTAGTCGATGCAGTGGTGTCCGTCCATTTGTGTGTCTCATTCTATATTTTAGAAAGACCTTTACAAATATTGTATATATATAATATATTCTCCGAAATTTATAGAACAACTTCAACGAAGACCTTCAGAATTATATAAAAGCAGTCTTCAAGGCTTCAATAAAAATAAGACCTTCAGATTGTCTTTACAGAAAACCTCTTGATGGTCTTGTAGGGACCCTTGGATTGTCTTGTTTGTTTTGATCGATTACAAGGCAAGTTACACTAAATAGAGGGGAAAAGTTTCCCACTGTTCCACGTTTTTTGAGCTTTCCGGGGTTTAAATATACAAATGCAAGGATTCTAAGGATCTTCTGCAATATTTCTGACAACAATACAATAATAATTTTGCTCCCTTTAAAAGGAAACAGAGGGATATGACGATATAATAGAAGTTCTCATAGAAGACCCCAAGAGGGCCTTGGTTTTATACTCGACGAAGACCTTCTTTTCGGAAACCACCTGGTTCTATTTAAAAAATCTAAAAAATAATAAGCCACTCGTCCTACAGCTGTTAAAATTATTCCAGTGACAACAAAAGCATTTTGGGGAGAATTTTCCAGAAAACAAGTTATTCCCAATGGAACTCAAGCGTGATAGTGTAATTTCTTTATATTTGGTTAGAAAACCACAAGTGGCTATCGTTAGAGCACTCCAGCATTTAAATGTGAATAAATCTTTTGTGTCTCGTACCATCGCTCATTACCGTGATATTGGCAGCTTAGCCCGACGTTAAGGAAGTGGACGGAAGAAAAGAGCAACATCAGCAGAAATGGTTCGAAAAGTAAAGAAGCGACTTGATCAAAACCCACCGAAAAATGGCTCGTGAGTTGAGCATATCGCAATATTCCATTCGGCAAATATTAAAAATGAGCTTACCCCGAGCTCATTGAAATTCCAAAAACGTGCAAGAACTTACACCGCAACAGAAAGAAAATGGACTCAAAAGAGATAAAGAGTTGCTTCGCTTGGCCGACAGTGGTGAACTGGCGAATTTGGTTTTCTCCGATGAGAAAAAATTCGTTGTCCAGCAGTTTGTAAACAAACAAAATTATCGTGTTTACTTGCCAAAGAGGTCAGCTGAAAATGTGCACCTTCGGTTGACCACCAGAACTCAAGCGCCGGCCATGGTGGCATCAGAATAAATGCCGAATATTATCGCGAAAATATTCTGGAGGGTGTATTATTTCCAGCGCACAATGGTCACCAAAATCTCCGGGTACCAATCCGGTGGACTATTGTGTCTGGAGTATTTTGGAAAGCAAGGTTGGCACTAAAAAATACCAAAGTGTCGATCACCTCAAGCAAGCGCTTCGTCGGGAATGGGCCAAAATACCGCAGAGCAACATTTGGGCTGCGTGTGACGGTTTTAATTGGCCGTTTGAAGGCCATAATTCGTGCAAAAGGTGACCAATTCGAACAAATCTAAACTTATTCTAAAATTTAATGCTTTTTTTCGGAATTTTTTTGCTTTCACTCAATAAAATTTAAACAGAAATGTAAAAACTATGGCGTTTAAATCTGTTGCAGTTTTTTTTATCTCACCTAGTATTTCACGGTAGAATCGATTCATCTAGAACTTGAACTTATCGAATTATTGTCATCACTAAACAATACCACACAATTTTCTCTCTCTTTTTTCCTCTCAATTTCACTCTCTTACTGTGTCCTTTTGTTTGAATGCTTATGTTCATATCATTCTCTATTGTTGCTTTTCATTGTTCGCTTTGAACAGCTGATTCATGTGTGTGTGTTTATGTCTGTGTGTATGGGGGCATTAAATGAGGTCTCCTTTTTCAACGTATAGTTAAAGTTTACTACGCCTAACACGAGACATGTGGAAAGTTCGTTTATGTAGGATAATTTGGGCCTACACCAAAGCACACACACATACACTCACTCACATATTTATCTAAACTGCTGGTGTGGATGATGATTATGATGAGGGGCCCAACAACTACTCTTCAGCTGATCTTGTTGCACTTGTTTTGGCTATGCTTGTTGTTGGGGTAGGATAGCTTAGGAGGGGGAGGGAGGTAGCGGGTTACTAACGAAAGGCAGCCAAACCTGTCTGCCGACATCCATGATTCTCGGCAGCAAACATCAGTAAAAACCAGAACCTTTTTGTGCCATCAGTTCAAGTTGGCCATGTTAGTTGTAAACGTTATGTTGCCGCAAAAACATTGAAAAAATCCTTAGCATACGTCGCGCTCGAGAAAAAAAACAGACAGACAGGCAAACAAAGAAAAGGAAAACGCCAACCCAAACAAACAGAAAAGAAGAAAACACTAAATAAAAAGAAAGTTTGTCCGAATGGCATAAAACTCGAAATTTGTTGACGAAAACAAAGAATCGGGAAAAAAGGTTAAGTGGAGGGTTATTTATTTTTGTTGTCGCCCATGTTGCTCTTCCCTGAAACAAAAACCAATGAATCATCGACATCATTAATTTTTAGGCGGTGTTGTCACCCAAATCTTTGTACAAGGACCTCCATGTCTACCATTTAAGCAAGACAAACGGATGAGTAATAATTAGTTGTTCCTGGTTTTTGGTGAAGTTAAAAAATCCCAGAGAAAAAAGTGAAGTGGCCTAGAAGCAAATAAACCAAATTAAGTGGATTACACTAAAAGTGGTAAATATTCTATCCTCCAATTTTCGAAACTTTTTTATTGAAGTGCTGGCAAAGTTTTTTAATTTGATTTTAGAATGTGAGTGTGTGTGTGTGTTATTTGTTTAAATGAACTTCAAGTCGAAAGTTTGAAATGAAAGCAAGTGCAATAACTTCTTTCTGGGCCTTGGGGGGGCTTTTGTTGTTGGATTTCTTTTTTGTTTCACATTTACTGCAATTGTAAATTGCATTTTTGGCTTTCATCCTTATGTGTGTTCGTTAGTTTGTTTGTTTTATTGCCGTTCATTACCCTCCTTGGCTCTTTAAATGTCGGTTTGTTTAAATGTGTGAATGTCTTCCTTGTTTGGCTTTTTGCCACAAAAATAATTGTTTGTTTAGGGATTCAGTGATGCCCTATATCTAAATGGTAATTTACGTCAATCTTTTGTGAAACAAATGGATAGTAGCGTGTGACCATTAGCAGTTACAATAATAAGAAAATAAAAATTAAAAAAAAAAAAAAACAGTAAAGAAAAGTCTAAAGTCGGGCGGGGCGACTATATGATACCCTACACCACTATTCATATTTTGTAGAGCTCCCGTAACAAAATAATTTATTTGAAGCAGATTTATAATTTGGTTCCATAGGGAAATAACATTTAGGAGGCATATCCAATTCTGAATCGAATATCACTAAATTTGAAGATTTTATTTTTATCTTTTGTGCTAAATAACATTGCTATAGAGTGCATGATATCACTTCGAAATGGATTATATTAAAAAAATATATATTGGAGCCTAGTTCCACCAAGTGGAAACGTACGTTCCATTTGGGCTAATATTAACCATTATTTGCACAAAAAACATGTAACCGGATTATGGATATATATGGGAGCCATATCCAAATCTGAAACGATCTTGATAAAATTTGGCAGAGGTATTTCTAGGATGTATCTAACATTTGTTAACAAATGTCATTGTTGTGGAGAGCATCGGATAAAACATATATATGGGAGCTATACCTATATCTGAACCGATTTTCCCCAAATTTGATGCACTTGCTTCTAGACTGAATTCGGTCGGATGTACCAAAGTGCAGGTCATTTGGACTTATATTGGCCATTTGGTGCACAATTAACCCGAAATCGGTTGAAGATATATATGGGAGCTATATCTAAATCTGAACCGATCTTGATAAAATTTGGCAGAGTATCTGACATTTGGTAACAAATATCATTGTTGTGGAGTGCATATTACGCATGTGAGGGACTTAAAACCCAAAACCCAAATTATATTGTCCATTTGGTGCACATTTACCCTACTACATACTACAATAGGGTATAAAAAGACTTGAAATTTATCGATGAAAATGAAGTTGTTTGTATGTAAAATATTCAGAGGAATTGTTGCCGTAGACAATAGCTAAAACTTTTTTTTTTAATTTCAAATAGTTTGCGAAATATTAGCAAGACCAAATGTTTATCTATTGCAAAATCAAATAAAGTCTAATAAAAAACTTCAAGTCAAACACTTTCTGGATCTATTCTATACAATCTTGTGGGCGCCTTCTGGAGGTTTTCTATTAGTCTTTCTGAAGATACTCAATAAAGCCTTATATAAGACCATATGGAGGTGTTAAGTTGGAACCTATTGGGTATTCCATAAGTCTCTCTTTTGTAAGTCCTTGTGAATGTCTTCTATAAGACCTTCTGGAGTCATGAGTCATGGAGATTTTCTATAAGATCTACTGAAGATCTTCTATAAGATCTACTGAAGATCTTCTATAAGATCTACTGAAGATCTTCTATAAGATCTACTGAAGATCTTCTATAAGATCTACTGGAGGTCTTGTAAAACACCATCGAGAGGTCTTTTATAAGGCACAAAATGGTAGTTTATCAATATTTTAATAGAAACGCTCACCCTTAAAAGGCCAGAATGAGCGTTCCAATGCTTTTGCAAAGCTTTGGGGAGTTCATAAATATTGTTTTGGCAACAATTCTTGTAACAATGTTGGATCGAATATCTCAATGGCTTTTATAGGCCAATATATCAAAAAATAAATAAATAAATTAAAAAAAATAAGAAAAAATAAATTTGCGAAAAAAGTTTCCAGTCAAAATTGGCGGATTCTCTTGTAAGATCTTTTGGAGGTCTCCTATAAGACGATCTGCAGGTTTTTTATAAGACCTTCCAGGTACTTTCTATAAAAACTTCTTCGTCGGACCTTTTTGAGGTTATCTATAGGACCTTCTATTGGTATTCTATAGATATCGCATGAAGGTCTCCTGTAAGACCTTCTGAAGGTCTTCTATAACACCACCTGGAGGTATTTTATAATACCGTCTGGAGCAGTTTTTGTAGGTGTTCTATAAGAACTTTTGGATCAGACCCTTCTAATGTTTTCTATAGGAAATTCTGGAGGACCTTCTAAAAGACCTCTATAAAACATTCTGGAGGTCTTCCATAAGACCTTCTGGCGGTATTATATCAGACAACCTTCAGGTCTTCTATACAAATTTCTGAAGGTCTTCTATAGTTTTCAGTAAGGTTTTCTGGGGGGTCTTCTATTAGAATTTATGGAGGTCTCCTATGAGACCTTCAGGTGGTCTTCTATAGGACCATCTGGAGGTTGTTTATAAGAAGATTTCTGTAAGAACTTCTGATGGCCAACTATAAGACCTTCTGGCCATATTATATCAGACCACCTTGAGGTCTTCTACTTACTGGAGATCTTTTACAAGACCTTTTAGAGATCTTCCATAAGACCTTTTGGAGGCTTTCTATAAAACTTCTGAATGTCTTTTTAAGATATTCTGATGGTTTTCTGTAATCCTTCTGGGGTCTTCTACGAGATCTTCTCGACAAATTTTGAAGGACCTTCTGACCTTCGAAGACAAGAGCTTTTAGAGGACTTCTGTAAGATTTTCTGGGGTCTTCTATAGACTTTCGAGAGGTCTTTAATAGGAAGGTCTTATAAATGGTCTTCTTTAAAACCTTCTGGATGACTTTTGTAAGACGTTCTGGAGGTCTTTTATGTGACCACCTTGAGATTTTGAGTTGGACCCTCTGGGGTATTCTCTATGGTATTTTATAAGTATATATAAAACCGTCGTAATTTCTCATCGGGAAGTCTATAATTAGACCGATATTATAATTTTAGATTACTTTTTTAAAATATTGTCCTGAAGGTGGAGATGTAAAATCTATATTCATTCACGAAATGTTATTTGTCAAAATTTTGAATAACCATAAAGTTTATAAAACACAAAAAGAGCATCCGATTCCTTTGAAATTCGTAAAATCCCAATATTTTCACTAACATATGATCTGGTATGAAGATGGAATATATCGGTTCATTCCTTCTGATAGCTTCCCTACGTGTCGGAATTTTGAATAATTAAACCTCTCATAACATAGGAAATAAGAATCCGAATCCCTTTAAATTTTGTACATCTCAATATTTCTACTAACACAAGATCTTTTGTGAAGAGAGAATCTATCGGCCAACTACTTTTGGTACCTCCCTCACAGCGGGACAATAATTTCAATAATTGTATCTCTCAAAACGTGCCACCCAAATCAATGATTCTTCTCAAACCAGTTGTGTAAATATTTCTCTCAACCAGATATCTGATGCGAATATGGAATTTTTCGGTTTCGCTTTTGATACCTCTCCCACAAAAAGGTGGAAATATTGATTACATACCTCATAAAAAGTGGAGAAATTAATCGTTATAGTCTAAATCTGCCACGTTGCAATTATTGTCAGTTTTACGTTAGGTAGAAAATGTACAATATTGGCTCACTCCTTCGAAACACTCCCCATAACCGGTCAACGGTTGATTAATCATAAGGCAAGTCAAAAAAAAAATTTAAATTACAAATATTTGCTGTGGGTATACATCTGTCGCAAAACCTGATTTTTTTTTTTTTTTGATTTTTTGACTCAATTATTTTTAAATAATGGGCTTTAATGTCAAGCTTAATTATAAATAGAGGGTAGATAAGCAGTTTATGCAGTTTTATATTCGCAAATCTCCATGACCCAGCCCATGATTCTGGCAGCAGACAAACATTATACAACGAAATTTGATTTTGCCACCAATGATCCTTTCCCAATTGTTTTGATTTCCAATGTCAAACCTAATGACTGGAGAAAGTGTTATTTTCCTGTTCCTAGCTTACTTCTGCAATACTCAGAAAGATTCCACAGGAAAATGTATAGCCCCTTGTTCAGAAAATCTAACAAAGAGCTATTCAAAATTCGACTTAATTGAACACATAAAACACACACACATTGGCATAGCATCGATATCTCTCGGTTTGCGCGCTATCTCCATTTCCATGCAGTGGTTGGCGTTCTAAAACAAAGCATGTCGTACAGCCTACATTCGATTCAATTCTGACAGACAAAAGAAGTGAACGGATAAACCAACAGAATGCATGGTGCAATCAATGGCAACATACATATGTATCATACATGCACGTACAACCCGACAACCAACCAACTAGCCTCGACTAGGATACAATGCATACAGAGAAGATTAACTGCCAGCTTACAGATGCGTAATAAAAAGTTCAATATGCACCAGGTTCATATTCACATTTAATTGACTTAAGTGTTCTTTATGAAGCTTGTGTTGGATCTGGATCCTGGAGTTCTGGAATGAAAATGTTGAAAAATTGTGAATGGCAAACATTGAATGTCCTGCGTCCTTGATGAGAGAAGGAAAACCAGATAGATGTTAGTTTAGCAATGTTTTTGTAGTGTCGTTTATGTTGGCTTTCAGGGTCTCAGAGAAAAATGTGATTTCGTGTCAGGATTGTAGGAAAACACAATCGGCATACAATGCAGGGCATATTTAGATCTTCATAACGTTGGGGAAATAAATACAGGGTGAGATCAAAAAACTGCAACCAATTTCAGATTGCTGTCATTTCTAAGCCACTCCTCCGACAGCTGTTAAAATTATTCCAGTGACATCTCATTATATTGCTTACAAGCGCAAAGAATTTTTCAGAAAAAAAGTTATTCGTGATGGAATTCAAGCGTGATAGTATGATTTCTTTAACTTTCGCCGGAACACCACAAATGGCTATAGTTAGAGCACTCCAGCATTTAAATGTAAATAAATCTTTGTGTATCGAACCATCGCTCGTTACTGTGATACTGGTAGTGGTAGCGTAGCCCGACGTCAAGGATGTGGACGGAAGAAAACAGCAACATCATCAGAAATGGTTTGAAAAGTAAAGAAGGGACTTGATCGAAACCCGCGTCACAGTGGCCGTTAGCTGAACATATCGCAATATTCCATTCGGCAAATATTGACAAATGAGCTCGGGGTAACGCCATTGAAATTTCAAAAAGTGCAAAAACTTACACCGCAACTGAAAAAAATAGACTGAATAGAGCTAAAGAGTTGCTTCGCTTGGCCGAAACTGTTGAACTGCCGAATTTGGTTTTCTCCGATGAGAAAACATTCATTACCCAGCAGTTGCTAGAGAAACAAAATGATCGTGTTTACTTGCCAAAGAGGTCAGCTGAAAATGTGCACCTTCGGTTGGCCATGGTGATGGTGTGTGCCGCCATAACAGAAGATGGTCGCTCGCCGATCGTATTAATCGACCCTGGCATCAGAATAAATGCCGAATATTATCGCGAAAATATTCTGGAGGGTGTATTAAAGCCCTGGGCACGCAAACATTTTGGCCGCAGACCTTGGACATTCCAAGAGGACTCTGCACGCGCCACCCATGAATGGCTACAAAATGAGGTTTCTCGCTTCATTTCCAGCGCACAATGGCCACCAAAATCTCCGGATACCAATCCGTGGGATTATTGTGTCTGGATTATTTTGGAAAGCAAGGTTGGCACTAAAAATACCAAAGGGTCGATCACCTCAGGCAAGTGCTTCGCCGGGAATGGGTCAAAATACCACAGAACAACATTCGGGCAGCGCGTAACGGTTTCATTGGCCGTTTGAAAGCCATAATTCGTGCCAAAGATGACCAATTCGAACAAATCTAAATTTATTCTAAAATTTGATGCTGTTTCCGACGTTTTTTGCTTTAATTCAATAAAATTAAAAAAACTGTTGTCCCTTTGTAGTATATCAGAAGGAGTGGTTCTATATCTACGATATTCATTAAAGATTTTTTGTTATTGGAAATATTGAAATGTTGACGTTTTGAATGAATCAGATGCTTGTTTCGCATTTGATGAGAGTTATATTATTATTCAAAATTGTGACCCGTTATGGGCGATATTCCGTATGGAGTGGTCCGATTTTGTTCATTTTCGCATCTGAATATTTAGATTTGCAAAGTTTGAACAATACTGAATGATCCTTTTTGGTTCTATTAGTAAAATTATTTTCCGTGAAAACGCTGTCCTTTTGTAGAGAAGATATCAGAAGGAATGTATCGATATTGCCTATCTCCGAACTCGATCTAAATTTGACAATAATATTACGATGTACCAACTTTAGACAAAATCAGATACTTCCCTCGACAGTTATCGGCAGACGGACGGACACGTCTGGATCGTGTTCAAATGTCGTGAAATGAATTTGGTTCAAAGAGACCAAAACCGATGTTTCGAAGAGGTACGTTTTGGCCGCACAAAATTATATATACCCTCTGTGCCATATGGTTGAGGTTATAAAAAGTAGAATATTCTTTTCTCTTTCTTCGATTTTGCACACTCTCCCACAGTTCACAGTAACATCAAAATCAAACAGGAGTGACTTGGGAGCGTTCCCACACAAAACTTCGAAGTTCCATTTTTCACATTTAACTAATCGGCATTTTCTTGTTATCATAGTACATACTTTTACATTCTTGCAGTTCTGGAACAGACCAATTATATCTAGTGTTAACTGAACAAGAAAAAAAATGTAAGTTCGGCCGGGCCGAACTTTGAATACCCTCATTCTCAAAAACAATAAAATCCGATAAAAATTCTGTTAAAATCTTAAAACTACAGAATGTAGCTGTTACATTAGGGTCTATACGACGACATAGACCGGTATAGGTAACTTTTGTCAAAAGCCATTACAATATTCAAATGCGAAACTGAACAAAAAAATCGGTGGATAATGTCGCTAAAATCAACAAAGTACCGAATTTCGGGTTGTACCGTTATATGGGGGCTATACGAAGACGTGAACCTGCACAGACAATTATCTGTCATAGGCTGTAGTATCAATTGCGAACTTCAAATACCAAATTTGAAACAATTTCGGTGGATAATGTCGCTAAAATCGTCAAAATAACGAATATATACTTCAATTCGTTCGCAATCTAGAGTGATTTCCACAGACGGACGGACATCGCTAAATCGGCATAGAATTTTATGCTAATAAAGAATGTATTTACTTTGTGGGGTCTAAAATGTATATTTCGAGGTGTTACAAACGGAATGACAAACTTAATATACCCTACATATTATGGTGGAGGGTATAAAAAATCAGTGAATAATGTCGCTTAAATCATCCAAATACCGAATATTGGGAGGTTCCGTTATATGGGCGCTATACGAAGACGTGGACCTGCACAGACAATTTTCTTTTGTTTTACAAACGGAATGACAAACTAAATATACCCTCCATACTATGGTGGAGGGTATAAAAAGTCGCAATTTACATTGGGAAAGTTTATTTACTTGCTGCATGTAAACCAGGTTCACTCCGGACACTCTAACCAAAAGTAACCATTTTTTTTGAAACCGACATTTAATATTTTTTCTCTGTATATTTGACGTTTTTGTTTGAAATTATATCGGAAATTTTGTTTCAAACGTTTTTTTTTTAATTAAATTCGAAATTAATGTTTAAAAGATTACGCGTTTCAATTCGCATTTGAACAACAAATAAATTTTCTGTATCGAAAATACAAGGACCACAATTTTCATTGTTTGGGTGGGATTGCTGCAGGTATGTAAATAAATGTAAATCTTTGGAAGAGATAAAGATTTAATTTTTGTCAAACATTTTTGTGTTCTTGCTGACAATTTTTATGTGGAAGAAATTGAGATACATTCCCAAAAAGATTCAAATAATAATATACTGGCCTTTTATAGGCTCGGAAATTTATTTCTGGTCTTTTTGGACCATTTTATCCAATATAGAAATAGACTCAATTTAATATGTACCAAATATGTACCAAATTCCCCTTGTAGATAGTTTGGCCAGAAGGAAGTCCGGTTTTCAGATAAGGTGACCCTCGTTCAATTACATCCCCTCCCACAAAATTTGTGTTTGTGTGCTTTCTAGCATACTTACTTACGATCAACTTGAAACTTAGGAGCTTTATTTTAAAGGGAAACATCGAATGATTCTATAAAAATTCTCGGACATTTTTTCTAGATATCGATTGCAATTTTTCAGATGCATTTTCCAAAAGTCACAGGGCAGGATAAAATAATTTATAAACATTTATTTCTACAATTCTGCTAAACACACTTCAAAGTCCAACCTACACCAAGAAATTGATATCGCTGCTGTCCATCGTAATTCATGGCGTCTGCCAAAATTAACGTTTGAAACGTCCAAACAAACGATAAACACAAGCAACAACGCAACCAATAAACCCGTTCACTCTCAACGTAACACTTGACACCGGACACAATACAAAAATGGTCAAAACGGCAGCTAGTGGAGGAGCTACCTTAACACTAAACGACAAACATAGCTCTTGACAAAGAAGTTTGTCTCGAACCGTTAGCGAGCTGTGTTGCCCTCGAATGAAGTCTGCCTTTTACGCCTTCGTACTTTTCGTCTCAGCTGCACTGTCGGTCTCGCCAATCGTTTTTTTTTTTTTGTATTGTTAATTTCAATGTTGAGAATAATTAATATACTTAATGAGCTGTCTAATTATTGGCGACAAAAATGTAAACTTGAACATGAATGGAAAACGGTATCGAAAACTGTCACCAATCATTTTTATCTCATTTATCATCAAACTGGGCGCCAAATATGGTCACCATTTTGAAATCTATAAAAAAAATGCTAATCAGATCTAATGCTAATTTATTGAGATGTCATTTTGTGGTATCTTCAGTGGCAATTTGTGACAGCCGTTTGGTGGGTGCTGTATTGAGATATGGAAGCATGTAGATACACGGGTTTTAAGGGAGTTTTCTTTTTATCTAAACGCCGATTCTTGGATAGAAAAAGTAAAGCAGAAGTAAGTTCGGCCGGCCGAACTTTAAATACCCTCCCCCATTTGGAACGAATTTGGAAATTTTGAAAATCCTCTAAAAATTCTGTTAAAATCTTAAAAATACCGAATACAGCAGTTATATTGGGTTCTATACGAAGACGTGGACCTACACACGAATTTTTTTGTCATAATCCATTAAAATATTCAAATACGAAACTTGAAAAAAAACCGGTGAATAACGTAGCTAAAATCATCTAAATACAGAATATAGGGAGGTACCGTTAGGCTATACGAAGACGTGGGCCTGCATACGCAATTTTTTTTGTCACAGGCTATCTATTAGGGACTTCAAATACGACATCTTAAACAATATTGGTGAATATTGTACTTAAAATCGTCAAAATACCGAATATAGGGAGGTACTGATTTATGGGGCCTATACAAAGGCCTGGACTTACATAGGTCATTACGAACTCTAAATATGTAGTTTGAATAATATCGCTAAAATCATCTATATACCGAATGTAGGGAGGTACCGTTATATCGGTGTTATACGAAGACGTAGGCCTGCATACGCAATTTTTTGTCATTGGCTGTAGTACTCATTAGGAATTCCAAATACAAAACTTGAAACAACACCGATGAATAATGCCCCTAAAATCGTCAAAATATCGAATATCGGGGGGTACCGTACATTTCTCTCCCAGGGCGTAAAGTGCTTAGAAAGAACTTCTGCCATGGATTTTTAGATAATTCCATTGAAAAATTTCGCTAAAAAATTTAGCAGAAGGAATTCCTTTTGTAGATTTTCAGACAATTTCATGAAAAAATTGGCTACAATCATCAAAACACCGAATACAAAAGACTGATTTGTGCAAAATTTGGCTTCCTATCCTTATTCGTTTCAACTCTAGCGTGATGGACTGACAGACGGACGGACAGGGCTAAATCGTCTTTGAATTTTATGATGATCAAGAATATACAGGGTGAGATGAAAAAACCTGCTGTCATTTCTAAGCCACTCGTCCGACAGTTGTTAAACTTATTCCAGTGACAGCTCATTATATTGTTTACAAGCGTACAAAAGCATTTTGGTGAGAATTTTCCAGAAAAAAAGTTATTCGTGATGGAATTAAAGCGTGATAGTGTAATTTCTTTATATTTGGATGGAAATCCACAAGTGCCTATCGTCAGAGCACTCCAGTATTTAAATGTGAAAAAATCTTTTGTGTCTCGTACCATCGCTCGTTACTGTGATACTGGTAGAGGTAGCGTAGCCCGAAATCAAGGAAGTGGACGGAAGAAAACAGCAACATCAGCAGAAATGGTTCGAAAAGTTATGAAGCGACTTGATCGAAAACCGCGTCGCAGTGGCCGAAAAATGGCTTGTGAGCTGAACATATCACAATATTCCATTCGGCAAATATTGAAAAATGAGCTCGGGGTAAAGCCGTTCAAATTTCAAAAAGTGCAAGAACTTACACCCTAACGGAAAGAAAATAGACTCGGTAGAGTTAAAAAGTTGCTTCGCTTGGCCGAAAGTGGTGAACTGCCGAATTTGGTTTTCTCTCCATGAGAAAAAATTCGTTGTCCAGCAGTTTGTAAAAAAAAAAATGATCCTGTTTACTTGCCATAGAGGTCAGCTGAAAATGTGCACCTTCGGTTGGCCACTAGAACTCAAGCGCCGGCCATGGTGATTGTGTGGGCAGCCATAACAGCCGGTGGTCGCTCTCCACTCGTATGAATCGGCCGTAGCATCAGAATAAATGCCGAATATTCTCGCGAAAATATTCTGGATGTTGTATTAAAGCCTTGGTCACGCGAACATTTTCACCGCAGACCTTGGATTCTCCAACAGGACTAAGCACCATCGCACTCAGCACGCGCCAACCAAGAATGGTTACAAAATGATGTTCCTCTCTTAATTTCCAGCGAGCAATGGCCACCAAAATCTCCGGATACCAATCCGTTGAACTATTGTGTCTGGAGTAGTTTGGAAAGCAAGGTTGGCACTAAAAAATTCCAAAGTGTCGATCACCTCAAGCAAGCGCTTCGCTGGGAATGGACCAAAATACCACAGAACAACATTCGGGCAGCGTGTGACGGTTTCATTGGCGGTTTGAAGGCCATAATTCGTGTCAAAGGTGACCAATTCGAACAAATCTAAACTTATTCTAAAATGTTCTATTTCATTCAATATAATTATAAAAACATGTAAAAATTATGGCGTTTGACCTTGTTGCAGTTTTTTATCTCACCCTGCACATACTTTGTATAAAATCTATCAAAGGTTGGGGGTGTATATCTAACCTTTTCCATTGAACCTTAAAATAAATTTACAAGAGAATCGATTTTTTTATTATAGCCCCTTTTGATGTTGTTATGACGATATTTCCTTTTACATTTCCATTTATTGTTTTTATTACATTATCTTAACAAAAAATATTAATTATTTTGCTATTACTTGAGCTTTCGCACCCAATTAATAATCATGCCCCGGAACTCCTTTCTTAGATTAATTTCCAATATTTGAAAGTAAACTACCATCTCTTGCGATAATAATATGATGTGATGAAAAGAAAAAACTTTCCAACTATCCTTGATTGTATTAAACTTGTCTTTTTACCCCTCTTTTTTTCTTTGTAGGTATGTACCGTTATTTTTATCCTGCTTTTATGGCCATAAACTTTACCGTTGCCCGGGACTATCCTTGCAATGCAATTTAATTTTATTTCCTGCATTACACTGGGGATGGGGGTAAGAAAATAATATTGATTATGGGCAGGAACATAAAATAATACACAATGGCAACAACGACCAGTAATAATGGAATGAAGCAGAAATTATAGGTCTCCTATTATGGTGGGAGAAAAGCTAAGCGACCGTGCGTCATGGAAATTTATATAATCATATAATCAAGGAGAGGAAAGCAACGCATGTCTTCGATTTCAGCCAGTAAGTAAGGCCTACTTAGACACTTGATCAATTTTCTCGGCAGGTACATAACCTGAAATAGAAATAGGGGAGTCGAATAACAACATTCGCTCCAATAGTTGAAAGTTCACAATTTCAAAACCAATTTAAAATTTTTTAATCTACATAAAAAATTCTTTTAATTTTCCAATTTTTATTAATTTTTACAATTTGTTCAATTTGATAAAATGTTTTTAATCAAAATCTAATACATCGTACACGTTTTTCCGACTTTCAAGGTTTTATACATTATTCAAGTTTATCCTTTTCGAAAAGTCTTCAAAATCTTTCATTCTGAAGTTTACCGATGAGGATTTTGGTAAAACATTGCACAATGGAACCACATCCAATTTTTTTGAACAAAACCATTTTAAAGTCTTCATAGGTAAACCTTAGAAACCAATAGTGACCTCGATACCGAATTTCAATACTCCATCTTTTTCTCAATACTCAACGGTACATTTTGTGGCATTTTGAACTTTTCGCACGTTCGTAGTATCTTATTCAAAAAAACAACAACCTTCTCTCGACTGTAGACACTAAAACTGACATCCATATCAAATATCAGCCCCATACCTTTACCCGTACCAAATTTAGTAACATTTACTTCTTTTCGTACAGTACACATTTTTAAAAAAAAATCTTCATATGTAAACTTCAGATACCAACAGGTTGATAATATCAAATTTCGGGATTCCAGATCTATCTCTTTACCAAAATTATGGTGCAAATTTCCAAAACCACCTCCAAATCTTAACTACCGACATTAACAGCGACATCTATTTCCGGATTTTAGTTCTATTACTTCAGCCAATACCAGATTTAGTACTATTTAGTACATGTGGTACACTTATAGTACGCATTTCCAAAACCACACTCAATTCAATGTACCAACGGGAACCTCTATTTAAAATTTAGATATCCTTCCCTATCTCCTCACCCATTACCAAATGTAGTATTATTTCCAAACACACCTTCAAATCTCAAACTCAGATAGCAACAATGACCTCAATATTAATTTTCAGGATTTCTGCTTTCCTTCGTCCTATTTAGGACTTTTCGAACACTTATTGTACACATTTTCTAAAGCACCTCCATATCTAAACACCAGATATCAACTGATACCTCAATACAAAATTTCGGGATTCCAGTTTTATCCATTCACCCAACATCAATTTAGTAATTTTCGCACAATTAGAGCATACATTTCCAAAACTACCACCATGTCTCCATTTCAGATACCAACAGATACCTCAATATCAAATTTTAAGATTCCAGCCTTACCCTTCACCCAATAACAAAATTAAGCACTTTTCGTACACAAATATGTATATGGGAGCTTGAGCTACATCTGAACCGATTTAACGAAATTTTAAGTACTTGTATTTAGTATGAATTCAGTCGGAAGTGAGAAAATCTTCTTCATTTGGGCTGATAAAAGCCATTTGGTGCACAATAAACCTGATATCGGAAAAATATATATATGGGAGCTATATCCTAATCTGATCCGATTTCGATAAAATTTGACAGAGGAATTTTTGAGCTCTATAAGTTATCTGCTACCAAATATCATGCATATGTCGCAAGTGAGGGACTTAAAATCCCAAATCGGATGAAACATAAGTATGGAAACTATTGCTATATCTGAACCGATTTTCTGAAAATTTGATGTACTTATTTCTACACTGAATTCGATCGGATGTGCCAAAATTCAGGTAATTTGGATTGATATTGGACATTGTGTGCAAAATTTACCGGAAATCGGCTGATGTTATATATGGGAGCTATATCCAAATCTGAACCGATCTTGATAAAGAACTTATTTCTGAACCTATATCTGATATCTAGCACCAAAGATTATTGTTGTGGAGTGCATATTACGCATGTGAGGAACTTAAATCCAAAATCGGATGAAGCATATATATGTCAGCTACAGCTATATCTGAACCGATTTCCAAAAAAATTGAAGTACTTGTTTCTAGTAGGAGTTCAGTCGAGAGTGGGAAAATGCACTTCATTTGGTCTGATATAAGCCATTTGGTGCACAATAAACCTGATATCGGAAAAATATATATATGGGAGCTATAACCTAATCTGAACCGATTTCGATAAAATTTGACAGAGGTATTTTTGACCTCCTTAGGTTATCTGGTAGCAAATATCATTCTTGTGGGTTGCATATTTCGCATGTGAGGGACTTAAAATTCCAAATCGGATGAAACATATATATCTGAACTGATATTCCCCAAAGTTGATGTACTTGCTTCTAGACTGAATTCGATCGGATATGCAAACATTCAGGTCATGTGGACTGATATTGGCCATTTGGTGCACAATTTACCCTAAATCGGTTGAAGTAATATATGGGAGTTATATCTAAAATTTGAGCCGATTCTCACGAATTTCAATAAGGTTCATTCTTGGGCGAAACAAATGTAGTTTGGAAAATTTTCTCTCAATCGGATAATAAATGCGACCTGCATTCACAAAAATACATGGACGCCCGGACGGACTCACTGACTGAAATTGACTCAGAAAGTGATTTTATGAAGATCCTCAAATGTAACTATGGGTCTATTCCGCTTCCTTCTCCATGTTACAAACAAATGCACAAAGACATAATACCCTTACCACTATGTGATGTAGGATAAAAAAACTTCAAATTTCAACATCACTCCTGAAACATAACGAATTTTTTTTCTTCATTTCCGAATTGTCTCTTTGGCATACCTTTCGATTTTTTTTTTGCTTATTCATTGCAACCTATTTTTTGGGTGAGTCAGGAAGAATAAACAAATAACCGTACAGTGTTTGGGCATACCATAGCCCAAATACAGAGTAGGCCATTTGTTTTTCTTTTGCAAAATTAAAATAGAATTCCTAATGAACTTGTTTCCCTATTCCCCTGACATCCCCCTCTCTCCCTCTGTAATTCACCGCAAAATAATGCAATTGTAACAAATGCATTGTCAAAATGAAAAACAAATCAATTGAGGTTAGAAACAGGTGGGATTGCCCAAGTAGCGGCAGTCAGGCAGGCTGGCTGGTTGGCAGACCCCAACAGCAACCAAAACGTTGATACGACAAGTAAAGTTGTCTACATTTTTGTGGCATTCCATTTTTTCGACTCTGGGTAATGTTTGGTATTTGGTGTGGCATTCAACACTTGATGTGTTGGGCAACAACGTTAGCCAGCTAAAGTCATCAAGTAATCGAGACACTAGAGTTTTTGTAAAAATATGCAACGAAAACAAAACCCAGCGAACAATTTTATTATTTTTATTTCAACAATATTTTAAGACGTATGATCCGTTCCAATATCTGGAAAAATCTTAAAATTCTACTACATAAATCGATATATCCTTTAAAATATGAAAAAATATATAGTAGTTATTTTCAAGGTTCTGGAACAAAACTATGAATGTATTTTTCCAACCTTTGAAAACTATTTGTAGGCAATAATTGTTTATTAATTTTATTGATCTATAAAAATCGTGATATACATTTGACTTTTTGCAAGCCTCTTTTTTGGGCCAGTAATGTTCACTGGGTTATCGAGAGCAGTTAATGATGCCTGTTGTTTTAGTGTTGAAGAGTTTGGAAAATTTGCAATTTGTGTAATGCCAATTGCACCAGCATTGTGTGGAGGTGCATGAATGACATCCAAATAAGTTGAGTACCTACAACTAAGCGAAAGAAACTCCTCAGTCAGTGCAGGCAATATGCAAATGGAAGTAACTACACAACCAACCAACCAACCGTCCAACCACACGATGTAACAATGCAATTGACAGATGTTGCCGTTTGATGTGTGACAGTTCGATGCTAAGTAAATCTAAGTGGTTTTGTTTCTTAGCCCAATTTCGGTACACTATCCATATTAAAAGGTACATTACTGTTGGTAGAATGTGTGTTAAGGAAGGATTTCTGTGGGTTTGACCGGGCCTACACAACTCCCATCTGAATTTAATGGCAACTCTTTGTTTGATAACAATGTACAAATAAATCCTTCAATTTCTAAAATTAGTTGAAATCTACTTTGTGTGGATGGTGGACGTTTTGGTGTATTTTCAAAATTACTTTTTCTGTGAAAAGTATTTCGGAATACGAGAAATGCATAAAAAATAGGACTGAGGCTTAATATGGACAAACATAGGAAAATCCATATTGTTATGGGCTCAATTATTTTAGAACTTTATTTTTGGGTAAAACATCCAATATTAAAGAAATTTGTTGTTTGAAAATACGACTTAAAACAGAGAGGGAAAGATAGTAACACAGTGCCACAAAACTCAATATTTTTAATAATTATAAGAAAAATCCAGTATATTACGAAAGTAGAGCTAACAATAGTTTACATCGGAAAGTAAAAAAAAAAAGAAATAGAGGCAGCAAGTTCCCCATTCCACAGGTTTTAAATTTTTAAAATTGAGAATACTTCAAATCCTAACACTTTATTTACATAGTATCTTCGGGAAAATTACTAATAACAAAAGGAGTATTATTTTATTCGAAAATATTAATCCTTAAGCGAGACATCAAAGGAGTCTCTTTGGTTCATTGTTCAAAAACTCCCTTTACACGGATCGTAAGAAGCCAAAAAAAAAAAAAAAAATCTATTGAAATTTGTATACCTTCAGCTATATGGTTACAAAGGGTATATTTGATACTGCCAAAACGTGCCTCATAGAAATGACGGTTTTAGACTGTAGATCTCTTTGGATCAAATCCGTTTCAGGGCATTTGGATTCGATCTGGAGGTGTCCGTCTGTCTGGCTGATGCTCGATAGGATGAACTGGCTCGGAGATGCCCAATATCGGTCCATTCCTTCTGGTACCTCACCCACAAAAGGTCAATTTTTTCACAGAAAATAATTAACCTCATAGAACAAGACAGAATCATTCGATTTTGCCCAAACTTTGCAAATCCCAATATTTTTCTCAGTGCTACGTCAGGTGCCAAAATGGACAAAATCGGTCCACTCTATCAAGTATCTCCCCCACAAAGGGTCAACATTTTGAAATATTATAGCCCTTATAAAATTTGATGTAAGTGTCCGATTGTCTTAAAATTGCAAACAAAACAAAATTTTATTTCCCCAAGGCATGGTGTGAAGATGGGATACATCGGTCTATTCCTGTTACCTCCTCTAAAAAGATCAAAATTTTGAATAACAAAAACGATTATAAAAACCGAAATAAGCATCCAGTTCTCTTCAAATTATATACAGTATCCATTCAAATTATATACAGTATCCAGTATATATATGAGTATCCATGAAGCTCATTAAACGCGATTCGATTTCAATTAGTCTTGGTACATCTTAATATTTTTGCTATACAGATGGTAAAAATTGGACTATTTCTTCTGCCACCTCCCCCACATAGAGTTTAACATGAAAAACAAAACGCTCAAAGAAAGCGAAATAAGCATAGAAACTCTCTTAAAATTTCATACATCCAAATATTTTGTGTTGCGAAGATGGTATATATCTGCCAACCCCTTGTGGTACCTCAACCATAAAGTGTCACAATTTCCAATGTTCATCTTCGTATTCTGCTATCCAATTTCATCGAGGAGGATACACAATGGACCCACATCTAATTTTTCTGTCCCAAAACTATTTCAACGTTTCCATATGTAAATCCTAGAAGCCAACAATGAGCTCAATATAAAAATTCAGACCTATCCCTTCATCCAATGCAAAATTTAGTAACACATTTTCGAAACCACCTCCATATCAAATTATGGGATTTGTGCTCTATACCTTCACTCAATACCAAATTTAGAACCATTTAGTACTTTTCGTACAATAACAGCACACATTTCCAAAACCACATCCATATATCAATTTTCGGGGCTCAAACTTTTTACATTCACTCAAATAAAATTTAGTAACAATTAGTACTTTTTGTATAATTTTAGTATTCATGTACAAAACCGTTCCATATCTCAATCCCATACACCAACACTTATCTGAATATCAAATTTCTGGATGTCAGCTCCATTACTTCACCAAATACCAATTTTAGTACAATTTTCTACATTTCGCACAATTATGGCACACATTTTTAAACCACCTCCATATCTCAAATTCCAGATACCTCAATACTAAATTTCAGGATTTCTTCTCTATCCCTTCACACAGTACTGAATTTAGTATCACTTAGTACCTTTCGTTCAAGTATAGGACGCATTTCCAAACCACAGCAACTTTTCAAACACAGATGCCATTTGTAATCTAAATATAAAATTTCAGTACTTTTCGAACAATTATCGTACTCATTTCCGACACCGTTCCATATCTCAATCCTAGGCACCAACGATTATCTAAATATCAAGTTTCAGGATATCAGCTCTATTCCATCACCCAATACCAAATTGAGTAGAATTTAGTACTTTTCGTGCTCCTATAGTACAAATTTCCGAAACCACCTCCATATGTCATGAACAGCGACCCTAGTAATGAATTTCAGATTTCAAACATTCTCTGTTCTCCCAATACCAAATTGTACCAAATATAGTAATATTTAGTACTTTTCGCATATTTTAAAAACCACCTCTTTATCACAAGCCTACCACCAACAGGGAGCTTAATCGTATCTGGAACAGCCTCTAGCCCATAGCCCACATGACGGCAAAAGTCGAAATTCCAATTACTTCGGCACCACACTTCATATTTTTTACGTTTTTTTTTTTTAACTTTTTTAACTTTATTGAATGAAAGCTAAAAATTTCGGAAATAGAATCAAATTTTAGAACAAGTTTACATTTGTTCGAATTTGTGACCTTTGGCTCGAATTATGGCATTCAAACGGCCAATGAAACCGTCACACGCTGCCCGAATGTTGCTCTGCCGTATTTTGGTCCACAATAGTCCAACGGATTGGTATCCGAAGATTTTCGTGGCCATTGTGCGCTGGAAATGAAGCGAGGAACCTCATTTTGTAACCATTCTTGGGTGGCGCGTCCTGAGTGCGATGGTGCTGAGTCCTGTTGAAATGTCCAAGGTCTACGGCCAAAATGTTTGCGTGCCCAAGGCTTCAATACACCCTCCAGAATATTTTCGGGATAATGTTCGGTATTTATTCTGATGCCACGGTCGATTAATACGAGCGGAGAAATGACAGCAGTTTGAAGTTGGTTGCAGTTTTTTCATCTCACCCTGTATATCATCTTCACAACAGATCTTGGGTTAGCAAAAATATTTGGATGTATGAAATTTGAAGAGAGTTGGATGCTTATTTCGCGTTCTTTGAGCGTTTTGTTTTTTAAAATCTTGAACCCTATGTGGGGCAGGTAGCAGAAGAAATTGTCCGATCTCTACCATCTTTATAAAAGAATTTGTGTTGATAGAAATATTGAATGGAATCGCATGTTAATTTCGCGTTTTATCGGCTTCATTTATACTCAAAATTTTGACCCTCTGTGGGGGAAGGAGTAGACCGATGTAGTCAATTCAATTATTCAAAATGTTGACCCTTTGTGGGGGAAGTACTGGATGGAGTGGACCGATATATTGCATTTTCGCACCTGACCTAGCACTGATGCAAATATTTGGATTTTTTTAAGTTGGAGCCAAATTGGATTATCCTTTCTCTCTCTCTGTGCAGTAAATAATTAAAAAAAAATCTTAGTTTTTTATAATGTTGACATTTTGTGGGGGAGGTACCAGAAGGAGTGGAGCGATATTGTCCTTCTCCGAACTTGATCTAAATTTGACAAAAATATTACGATGTACTAAGTTTGGACCAAATCTCATACTCCATTCGAGGGTTATTGTGAGCACCAGCCACCCAGACGGATGGATAGACGGACGGACATCGCTTGATCGACTCAAAATGTTCTAAAACGGATTTGGTCCAAAGAGACCCAGGGTCTTAAACCGTTATTTCGATGAGGCACGTTTTGGCCGTATCAAATGATATATACCCTCTCTAGCCATATAACTGGGGGTATAAAAGAGCAGAGCTTTGGAAACGCATAAAGTTAGGGAACCCAAAGTAGATCCCGTTCCAAAAGTGTAATAAGTAATTTTAAATGCACACTTATCTACACATTTATCTCTGTGTGTAGGGTTCAAACAAGACACTCATCCCCAATGATTTTTCCTTAGAAAAGAGAAAAAAACACCTTTGCAATTACATGTCTCGTGAAACTAATCATCATCAGCGGGAAATTACAACAAGATAGCAAAAAAAAACATGTCAGTAACATAACTCCAGCATTTAAATATGTGTCGATCGATCGATTGCTGGAGCGATCGACAGCAACATCATTGGGAAATTAAAACTCGAATTTATTATTCAGTCAACTTCAAATACCGAAAGACAGACGACAGATAAAATTGGGACTTGAAGGAAAACAAAATATGTCGCGGCAGTCAAGTGTCTGCTGCTCGCTCATGTGGTGCCGTATGTGTGTGGTATTGGTATTGTTGTCTGCCCGACTGTTTGTCGCTTTGAATTATGCACAAACCTTGTTTTGTGGCTGTTTGGGTTTTTTTCCGTTTTTTTGACTGGCCTCCATAGAAGCTATGCGCGAAAACCCACTGAACCAGATTTTAGAGACCCACATATGATTTCTGTTTTGATTTCGATTCTAGTTGTCACATTCGAATACCAGCAAAACTGAAAAAAAAAAGAAATGAAGTGGTTAACGGAAAAGTTGTTTGTTTTCGTTGTTACGGTGTTAGTTGTAATTGCTGTTGTGGAAATTAATTCAAAGTTTTTTTTGTGGTCAGACGATATGACATTTTTTTCTGCAGCAAGTTAGTGGGAATGCAAAGCGAGAAAATCGAGAAAGTTTCGACCCATCAAACAACGAATTCAGCGCAAAATTCTAAACCAATTTGCACATATCCGTCCGTCTATTGTTGTCCATCTGTCACAGGGATCGAGTATGAGTATAATTTTTTTTCTCCAGGAAATTTGATCCTCTTTTATTAATAAACATATAATTATTGTTAACAACATTTTATGATTATTTATAAAAATATCTAATATTACATTCCCAGAAGAGGATTCAACAAATTATCTCAATGTCAGTAATAACGGAAATGTGGGTTGCGGACCACAGACTAATGACAATGAATTCATCAGAAATATCATCATAAATACCATGGCCGGGTAAAGGTCATAAATATCATGGCAAGATGATGACGTAGAAGAAGAAAGCATTAAAGTAAAACTTTTCTCGAAGCATTTCATTTATTCTGGGAATAAACAAATTACTCCCTTAATGCTTAAATTATATGTTTGTTTGGCCTTTTTGGAGTATTTAGAATTAATTTCATTATTAATAGAGAGTGTGTCAAAGAATGAACATTCTTGGACTCCGGTCTCGACTTGTAATTATTTAATTTCATAAGTGGTTCATTCAACAATGTTTCAATAAAGTTTTAGAACAATATGAGTACTTTTCAAAATAAATATAAAACGGTAAGGAAAAGTCATAAGTCAGGCGGGGCCGACTATTTTATACCCTACACCACTATGCATAATTAGTAGAGCTCCCGTAACAAAATAATTTATTTGAAGTAGATCATACTACCTATCAACATTTGGCTTTAGAGTAGCTATTATTCAGAGGGAACTAATACAGGGTGAGATAAAAACTGTAACAAACTCAAACGCAATAATTTTTACATTTTTTTACATTTCATTGAACGAAAACAAAAAATGTGGGAAATAGCATCAAATTTTAGAATAAGTTTAGATTTGTTCGAATTGGTCACCTTTGGCACGAATTATGGCCTTTAAACGGCCAGTGAAACCGTCACACACTGCCCGAATGTTGCTCTGCGGTATTTTGGCCCATTTCCGACGAAGCGCTTGCTTGAGTGTCGATCACACTTTGGTATTTTTAAGTGCCAACCTTTCATTCCAAAATACTCCAGACACAATAGTCCAACTGATTGTTATCCGGTGGCCATTGTGCGCTGGAAATGAAGCGAGGAACCTGATTTTGTAACTATTCTTGGGTGGCGGTTGCTGAGTGCGATGGTGCTGAGTCCTGATTGAAAGGCCCAAGGTCTGCGGCAAAACTGTTTGCGTTCACAAGCCTTTAATACACCCTCCAGAGTATTTTCGCGATAATATTCGGCATTTATTCTGATGCCACGGTCGATTAATACGAGCGGAGAGCGATCATCGGCTGTTATGGCAGCCCACACCATCATCATGGCCGGTGCTTAAGTTCTGGTGGCCAACCGAAGGTGGACATTTTCAGCTGACCTCTTTGGCAAGTTAACACGATCATTTCGTTTGTTTACAAACTGCTGGACAACGAATATTTTCTCATCGAAGAAAACCAAATTCGGCAGTTCACCACTTTCGGCCAAGCGAAGCAACTCTTTAGCTCTACTGAGTCTATTTTCTTTCCGTTGCGGTGTAAGTTCTTGCACTTTTTGGAATTTCAACGGCTTTACCCCGAGCTCATTTTTCAATATTTGCCGAATGGAATATTGTGATATGTTCAGCTCACAAGCCATTTTTCGGCCACTGCGACGCGGTTTTCGATCAAGCCGCTTCTTTACTTTTCGAAACATTTCTGCTGATGTTGCTGTTTTCTTCCGTCCACTTCCTTGACGTCGGGCTACGCTACCAGTATCACGGTAACGAGTGATGGTACGAGACACAAAAGATTTATTCACTTTTAAATGCTGGAGTGCTCTAACAATAGCCATTTGTGGTTTTGCAGCCAAATATAAAGAAATCACACTATCACGCTTGAATTTCATCAAAAACAACTTTTTTTCTAGAATATTCTCACCAAAATATTTTTGTACGCTTGTAAACAATATAAGGAGCCGTCACTGGACAACTGTCGGACTTGTGGCTTAAAAATGACAGCAATCTAAAGTTGGTTCCGGTTTTTCATCTCACCGTCTGTGGAATCGCCCTAGCTTCCAAACGAATTGAAGTAGATCGACAAATTTTTACTCAAGTGTATATAATGTACGCAAGACTTTTAGTATTTTGTTTGGACCATGTATGCCCACGTTTTGGTATAGGCCCCATATAATGGTACCTCCCTATTTCCGGTATTTTTTTTTTTATAATTTTAGCGACATTATTCACCGGAAATGTTTGAAATTTAGTATTTCAAGTTCGTAATGGCTACTACAGCCTATGACAGAAAATTGTCTGTGCAGGTCCACGTCTTCATATAGCCCCTATATAACGGTACCTCCCGATATTCGGTATTTTGATGATGTTAGGGATGTTATTCACCGGAATTGTTTCAAATTTTGTGTTTGAAGTTCGTAATGGGTACTACAGCCTATGACAGAAAATTGTCTGTGCAGGTCTTTGTATAGCCCCAATATAACAATACCTCCCGATATTCGGAATTTTGATGATTTTAGCTATATTATTCACCGAATTTTTTTATTCAAGTTTCGCATTAGAATATTTTAATGGTTTATGACAAATTGCAGGTATACGTTGTCGTATAGACCCTAATATAACCGCTACATTCTGTATTTTTAAGATTTTAACGGAGTTTTTAAAAAGTTTTTTTTTTAATTGCCAAAGTCGCCAAATTCCAGATGGTGGAAGATCGCCCGGCCGAGGATGATTTTAGTGAAACCAATGCAGAATGGAACATTTAGTACGCATATTCAAAACAATGTACATCTCTTCACCCTAGAAACCAACTATGATCTAAAATTTAGTACTTTTCGCACACTTGTAGTACACATTTCCGAAACCACCTCCATATATCCGGGCTAAACACAAACATCTACTCTTATATCAAATTTCTGATTTCAAGCGCTATCCAATACAAAACATTCAATTTTTGGCACTTTTTAGTACATTTCGTACCCTTTTAGTACGAATTTCCAAAAACCCAGCCTTATCAAACACCAAGTCTGATCCAAGTGAAAATTTTCAATATTCTTCCTTCAGCCGTTTCTTCTGGGCGTTGATTCTCATGCAGCCAGTTATTTAACTACTCTTTGATATATTTAGATATTTATACTGTAGATAGGACGTCATTTCATTCAGTCATGTAAAATTTTACCAAAATTAAAAACGCACGTAGTACTTACGCATTATTTTGCTTTATTTGCCGGAGAAAAGTCTTGCCTCTTTAGTCCTACTTATTAATATTCTGTTTGCAGATGTGCTCTCTTTAGCATTTTTGAATGTGCACTACCGTGCACAGAAAACATTCTCCGGTGATTTTTTCAAGTTCACGTTAGAACAGCTTAATTTTTACTCTCACAATTCCACTAAACTCTGATGTTCCCGGCACTGAGAAAATCTTTTGTTTTGATTTATTTCATTTTTAAATTTGAGTGTTTGGTTGGACTGGTGTTTAAGAGACTCTCAATGTCAGGTTTGGGATAGCTGTTCTCTGACTGAATATCCCAGTAAACATTTATGTTTAAACTTATAAAATCAGTATGAAAAATTTTTAAGTTGACGGAAAAGAGTTTTTTGTTTTTATTTTATTAGAAATGAGACTACAGAGGGTGTACAGGGTGAGATAAAAAACTGCAACAAAGTCAAATGCAATAATTTTTACATTTTTTTTATTGAATAAAAGCAAAAAAAATGTCGGAAATAGCATTAAATTTTAAAATAAGTTTAGATTTGTTCGAATTGGTTACCTTTGGTACGAATTATGGTTCAATAAAAAATGCAATACTATTTCGTACGTTTTGGTACTTTCGTTTTGGTTTCTAGAAACCTCCCTTGGAAAATTTTAGTACTCTATTCCAAATTATTTTAAAGGACCAATATTACAATATGAAAATATTCACTCCCATTTAGTACTATTGGTACATTTTAAATGGAAAATGTACAATGTTATAAGCTAATGGATATTTTTATTTCCATAATTTTCATCCTACAACTGAAAGTTCGGTCGTGCCGAACTTTGATTACCCTCCACCATTCGGAACGAATTTGACAATTTTCATAAAAATAAAATTCATTAAAAACTTTTTTCAAATGCCAAACTTGAAAAAATCGGTGAATAATGTAGCTAAAATCAAAGAAATACCCAATATCGGGAAGTACCATTATGTGGGGATTATACCAAAACGTGGCCACGCACAGACAATTTTCTGTCATATGCTGTAGTATCCATTACGAAATTCAAATACCAAATTTAAAATGATTCCGCCGAATAATGTCGCTAAAGTCATCAAAATACCGAATATCGGGAGGTGCCGTTATATGGGGGCTATACGAAGGCGTGGACCTGCACGAACGATTTTCACTCATAGGCTGCAGTATCCATTACGAACTTCAAATACTTCAAATTTGAAACATTTCCGGTGAATAATGTCGGTTAAATCACTAAAATAGCGAAAATAGGGAGGTACCATTGTATGGAGGCTACACCACGACGTGGACCTACATGACCCATTTTCAATACTAAAAGTCCTGCAGGTATAATATACATTTGAGTAAAATTTTATCAAAATACTTCAATTCGTTCGGAAGCTAGAGTGATTTCCACAGACGGACGGACATCGCTAAATCGATATAGATTATTTAATGCTGATCAATAATATATGTACTTTGTGGGGTCTAAAATGTATATTTCGAGGTGTTACAAAGGGAATGACAAACTTAATATACCCTCCATACTATTGTGGAGGGTATAAAAACCTTCTCTGGTGCCTCGCATCAATGCAAAATTTCCAGATTTGTTTTGACTTTAGCTACTGCTGAAGAATACAGAATAAAATACAATTTTTATCCTTTTTAGTACCTATTTTGTACGAGTTTCTAAGAACCATCTACATACTTTTCTGATGCCGTACATCAAAAGTGACATTCATGCATTCATTCATTAAAATTCTTTCCCCTAAATTATTTTAGAAGTGTTTAACATTTTTCTCTGAAAATTCGCCTTATCGCCCATCAACAGCTAACTGGAAGCCAAATTTCAAAATTCTGATCCCATCATGTTAAAGGTACACAAAATGTTTGTTTATGATGTCGATAAAATAACAGATAAAATATAAAATATAAAATATAACAGATAAAGTTATCTGAATCCCATGATATAGGTAATCAAAATGTTTGTTGGTTATTTTTACAGGAGCTACAATTACACTCTGGGCCATAAACCAAACAAATCTTTTAAATTCAAATTATTTATTGTTTTGAAATTTCACATTTCTGTGACTTTTCAAAGTAGACAAAATTACAGTTCTCTTATCCTTATATTTTCTTCATACAATCCATACAATTTCGAAACAAAATCTCAATTTTGATCCTTAGTGTTATCACTGCAATTGTTGCTGTGCTGTGGGTTGGTTGCTGCTGCAGCCGAGTTCTTAGCGCTGCCGTTTAACTCTCAGCTTAAGAAGGCGAATGAGTAGAAACCCGATTAAACGGCAACAATAATAAACTTGGAGAATAAAACGTGTTTAGTCTTAAACAAAATGCGAAACGTAATGGTTCTTAAAAACAAAAACAAAACAAAACTACTAACAACTATAACTCCATCAACGAATAACAAATGAAACCGCGAAGTGAAATAGACAAGAACGAACGAAAGGCAACAAAAAAGAAAAAACGAAAACAAATTGAAGTTACATCAAGTGCATTAATTTAAAAAATAATACAAGACCGTGAAAACCGCGGTGATTTTCCTAAAAACAATAGAAGAATAAATAACACCAGAAGTGCTGTGAAAAGAGGAATATCAGTGATTCTCTGGCATTTCTCAATTGCTGGAAAATTAGAAAAATCACAACAATTTCGTTTAAGAATCGATTCCACTACAAGTGGAAATTTTAATTAATAAAATAACAAATACAACAAAATATGTAAATAAATTGAATTTTATTGCGTATTTTTTTTATTATATTTTAATTGAATGAACAACAATTAGAAATTACGAAGGCAAAAAAAAAAAAAAATAATAAATAAAAATATAGCCTTTGAGGTGTGATAACAATCACACAATCTATAAAAATCGTATCGCGGAATAAAGAAACAAACAACGATTCAGATATTGTGAAAAATTATGCGAATATTTAAAGATGCTAAGCAGCTGAGAACATCGAAAAATACCAAATTGCGGTTAGTCATGCAAGAATATTAAATTTCCACTTGTTTTGATTTGTTTCTAAGTACCCTACACCATTGTCACGGGGTAATATATTTTATGTATTTTTTTAAATTTAAATTTTGTTTAAATACGTCAATCAGGGCCATAAAGTGCAAAACACATTTTGTGTATTTGAGTTTTAGCAGGATTAAATTAAACAAGTAAAAAAGCTGTAAGTTCAAATTTGGCAATTTCCAAAAAATAAAACCCGTTAAAAATTCTGTTAAAATCTTAAAAATACCGAATGCTTATACAATTTTCTGGCATGGCTGAAGTATCCATTACGAACTTCAAATACCAAATTTGAAACGATTCCGGTAAACAATGTCGCTAAAATTATCAGAAAACCGAATATCGGGGGGTACCATTATATGGGGGCTACACGAAGACGTGGACCTGCACAGATAATTTTCTGTCTTAGGCTGTAGTATCTATTACGAACTTCAAATGCCAAATTTGAAATAATTCCGGTGAATAATGTCGCTAAAATCATAAAAATACCGAATATCGGGAGGTACCGTTATATGGGGACTATATGATAACTTGAACCTACATGGCCCATTTACGAACTTAACCTGCCTACTGGCAAAATATACATGTGTGCAAAATTTTAGCCTTCTATCTCAATTTGTTCGAAAGATAGCGTGATTACAACAGACAGACGGACAGACTGACAGACAGACAGACACACAGACAGACAGACGGACATGGCTAAATCGTCTAAGAATTTTACGCTGATCAAGAATATATATACTTTGTTGGGTCTGACATGAATATTTCGAGGAGTTACAAACGGAATGACAAAAAAAATGAATGACCCTCCATAGTATGGTGGAGGGTATAAAAACTTCAGAACAAAGTACTATATATCGAAGCAGAATTTTCTGCATCTCCTATTTTGGACCGATTGAAGTCAAATTTTCCCAATTTTTATTGAAAACAAGTTAAAAAGTGTCAGTCGGTTTTGCCGATAGATGTATACCCTCAACAAACATATTTTGACCTCTTAGGTAGGTTCCGAAGGAATTGGCCAATATTACCCATTTCGTATCGGATCTAAATACATAATATATAAATATTGCGACGTGCCAGCCTTGGACTACATACAGGGTTGCCCATATTCGACGGACCCATGGGCCCATTCCAACCGACGAGGCTTGCCGGCAGACAACATTCTTTGCGTCAATTGAATTTTGTACGGGAACAAATGCAAATCAATGCAAATAATCCGTTGTAAAGTGGACCGAGCCATGCCCAACTGCTGAGAACGGCGTTTTTGGGATGTTCTTGGGGACCTCTCTACACTGGCTCGTACGGCAGCGATATTCTCGGCCGATCGCTTTGGTCGACTTTTATATGGCCTCTTCGGATTAGAAAGAGCCTTACCAGTCGAAAATTTTTCGTATAAACGCTTAATGGTTTTCTTAGATGGGGCACTTCTCACATTTTTTAATGTTTTAAAAGCACGTTGAGTTTTTACAATTGACTTCTTCTGTTGAATGTAAATTTCAACTATTTCAGAGCGCTCGCGTGGCGTGTATTGGTTCATGGTAAAAATCTGCTTGGACTGGCTCTTCAAACGCGGTATGTCATTAAGCGATGTGACATCTCTGTCAAAAGTTATGGCGTTGCCAGATGGGTCCGTCGAATATTTGCAACTCTGTAGGTTACTTCCTGCACTTTATATGAGATATGTGATAATTCTTAGAAAATGTTGAAATGTGCGTAATGCACCAGATATAGTCGACCAAGGTATTCCATTATCCATCATACCTTAACTAATACATATAAAAATATTGGTATGGGCAAAATTATTAGAAAATCGAACATTTGTATCAAATTTTATGCGAAATCATAAATTTATTTGTCAACATCTTGAACCCTATTTGGGGGAGTTACAGAAGGAGTGAACCGATATATCCCATCCCATATGAAGCCAATCGGATGCTTATATCGGATTTTATGGTCGTTTTGTTTATTCAAAATTGTGACCCCTTTGTGGGGGAGGTACCAGATGTGACCAGGTGTGACCCGATTCCTACCATATTTATAACAGATCTTGTGTTCATAGAAATATAGAGATGTGTCAAGTTTGAATGTAATCGGATGTACATTTCGCGTTACGAGCTTCATGGCTATTCACAATTTTGACTCTTTGTATGGAAGGTACCAGAATTAGTGGACCGATATATTCCATCTTCACACCAGACCACGTGTTATTAAAAATATTGTGATGTGTGTAATTTAAAGACAAATTGTAGAAGAGTTATAATTATTCAAAAATTTGACACTTTGTAGGGGAGTGGACCGATATTGTTCATTTTCGCACCCGACCTAGAACTGATGCAAATATTAGGATTTGAAAAGTTGTGCACTGAGTGGAAGGATAATACGATTTTGCTGCAACTTTGCAAATCCCAATAATAACATCAGTTCTAGGTTAGATGCGAACATGGACAATATCGGTCCACTCCCCCACAAGAGGGTGAAAATTGAATAATTATAACTTTTATAAAATGTAATGTAAGAGTTCGAATGTCTTCAAATTACACATATCCCAATTTCTTATTAACCCAAGGTCTGGTGTTGAGATGGAATATATCGGTCTACTCCTTCTGGTACCTCCCCCACAAAGGGTTAACATTTTAAATATCCGTGAAGCTCATAAAACGCCTAATTAACATCCAATTCCATTCAGGCTTGGCATATTTCAATATTTCCACAAACACAAGATCTGTTATAAAGATGGTAGAAATCGGACCATTCCTTCCGGTACCTCCCCCACAAAGGGTCAAAGGGTTTATTAACCAAAACGATCATAAGATCCGCAATTAGCATCCGGTCCTTTTCATATTTCACACATCCTATGATTTCTACTAACACAAGATATGCTATGAAGATGGGATATATCGGTCCACTCATTTTGGTACCTCCCCCACAAAGAGACAAAATTTTGATTATCCATGAATAAAACGGGAAATTAACATCCGATTCTATTCAGACTTGGCATATCTCAATATTTCCATCAACACAAGATCCGATGGTCCGATCTGTACTATCTTTATAACAGATAGTACAGATCGGACCATTTCTTCTGGCACCTTCCCCACAAAGGATGAAAGTTTTGATTAACCAAAACGATCATAGAATCCGAAATTAGTGAAAATGGGGTCCACTTCTTCTGGTACTTCCCCACACATAGTATCAAAATGTTGGATATCCACGCAGGTTACAAAACGCAAAATTATCATTCGATTCTATTCAGACTTACAGTACATCTCAATGTTTTCATCAACACAACATCTGTCATAAAGATGGTTGAGATCGGGCCACTTCTTCTTGTGCCTCCCTTACATTGGGTTCCAGATTTTTGAAAAACAAAACGCTGAACCGATTTTCCTTGAAATTTCCAGATACATTATTTCACCGCCTGAAAGTAACATTAGCTATATAAATTTTTGTAATTCCACTCGGAACTGGAGATATAGCAACCGAATCGGAGGTACCTCCAAAAATTTTAGATTTTGTATGCACATAACTATTGGTCGGTTATAAATGCAGTCTTCAAATTTGGAATGTGTAACAGACTTTGGTTTTGGAATCGGTTTAAATTTAGTTATAGCTCCCATATATTTTTACGGCCGATTTGGTGTATTTTATGCGCCAAACATGCAATATATCTCCAATTACAATGTAATTCGGTATTAATGACGGAATTCGGTACAAAAATAAATTTGCCAAATTATATTGAAATCGGCTCATATTTGTATATAGCTCCCATATACATTTTCGTCCGATTTCATGTATTTGATGCACCAAACGCGCGTGTACCTCCTATTTCAATGACATTTCGAATGTGTAACGGAATTTGTTTCAAAAATAAATTTTCCAAATTATATTGAAATCGGTTCAGAGTTGGATATAGCCCTCATAAAATTATTTCGGTCGATCCTATGTATTTGATAATAACGCTATGTATCTCCAATATAAATGAAATTTGGAATGTGTAAAATTATATCAAAGTCGGTTCAGATTTTGAAATATAGCTCCCGTACACATTATAAAATTCATTAAAATCTTTTGACATTCTTGTAAGAGGATCAGAATTTGCATAGCTCATTCTGGAGAATTGAATTGCTAGTGGTAGATAGTGGTACTTTGAGAATAATTGAAGTTGATGTTGTTAACCCATAATTACTACATAAAGGAATTAAATATTTAATATTTTTCTGAGGCTTTTCAGATTTGGCAGTTCGATCAGGAAGAGTCTATTGGTGTATGAAAAAAGGTTTAAAAAAATAGTAAGCAAAAAAATTAGGAATAGTTTTTGAATAGACTCGATGCGATCGATGTGGTCTTTATTTTGTACAGTACCTTTACAAAGTACACATTTTCAAAACCATATCTTTATATCAACCCTTCATCGGAAATTTCATTCTAATACCAAATTTCAAGTTTTTACCCCTTACATAATTACAATTGGTACCAAATTTAGTTCATTTTAGTACTTTTGGTAAACCTATTGTTCAAATTTCAAATGACCTATGGTTCGTCTATCCTACACAACTTTAAAGACCATCATTAAAAAAATCAGATTTCAAGCTTTACCCTTCGACAATAACCAAATTTAATACCATTTAGTACTTTTCAAACATTTGTTCAAGATTCTCCTGCATATATCAACCCCACCGCACAAAAGTGATCCTGATACCAAATTTTTGGTTACCAACTCTATTCCCTCGGCAAGTATCAAATTTAGTACCATTTAGTACTTTTCACAATTTATACCCTACACCACAAGGTGGTCAGGATATTATGTATTTGTGCATTTGTTTGTAACAGGCAAAAGGAAACGAGATAGACCCATAGTTTCTTGTGATGATCATAGAATCACATTCTGAGTCGATTTATGCATGTCCGTCCGTCCGTCCGTCTGTCCATGTATTTTTGTAAACAAAGTACAGTTCGCATTTATTGCCCTATCGAGATGAAATTTTGCACATATCATTTGTTTGGCCCAAGGACGAACCCTATTGAAATTGATAATCGCTCAAAATTTAGATATAGCTCCCATATATATCTTCGTCCGATTTGCCCTTTTTTGTGCACCAAACGTCTAATATTTATCCAAATAGTATTAAATTTTGCACATACAACCAAATTGGGTCTAAAAATAAGTATGCTAAATTTGATCGAAATCGGATATAGATATAGCTATAGCTCCCATATATATTGTTCATCCGATTTGTTATTTTTGTCCTCCGCAGCCGTAATATGCATTCTGTAACAATAATATTTGGGGAAATATATCAAATGCAGATCAGAAATACCTTTGTTAAATTTTATCGAGATCAGTTCATCCGATTTACACTTTTTTGTGCACCAATCGTCTAATATTTGTCCAAATGGGATGGAATTTGGCAATTACGACCAAATTGAGTCTAGAAGCTAGTATGTCAAATTTGATGAAGATCGGTTCAGATATAGCTATAGCTCCCATATATAATGTTCATCCGATTTGTTATATTTGTTACCCACAGTCGTAATATGCACTCCATAACAACGATTTTCAGGGAAATGTATCAAATACCACTCAGAAATATCTTTGCCAAATTTTATCGAGATCGGTTCCGATTTGGATATAGCTCCCATATATATCTTTATCCGATTTAAAATTAATTGTGCACCAAATTGGCAATACAACTCCGAATTTAAAAGATTTAAATGCTTCGGCATATTGAGTCTTTTGAACTTTAAATTATAATTGTAATCGTAGCGTGTATGATTAAATTCTCCCATAAAAACTTTTAATTGTTTTGTGGAGCTCTACTAAATTAGTGGTGTAGGGTATCATAAAGTCGGCCCGCCCGACTTTAAGACTTTCTTTACTTGTTTTAGTATGTATTTTCAAAACCATCTCCAAATTCAACCCTACACACTAACGGTAACCCAAATGTCAAATTTGGATCTCAAGCTCAATTGGAATATTTTCTTAAAATCACTTCTTGGTGAGAATTATAACCCTCGGTGTAATACGTTTTTTTGGTAAGCAAGAATAAATCTTTCAAATGTCTTCTTAAATTGAACCATTTCCCCCATGTGCTATTAGCACTTTGAGGTGAATACGCTACTGGTAACCCCATGCCGTCTCATTTAGTGTGTTCTAAATTACATTTATTTTTTTGAGTTACAACTAATTCTTAAAAAAATAAAGGTCACTGTCGTTTTATTGTTCAAATGAACAGCACGCCAGCCGTCAATGTTATTCCCGGAAAAAGTAGCAAAACTGCCAGAGAATTGTACAATGACAACAACGTTCGGTCGGATGGATGGTTGGATGCTCAAGAACAGGGTCATAGAGAAATGTTTTAAAAAAAGTTGTTTTTCTTTTTTTTTTCAACTACGGACAAAAAGGAAAGGGAGTTTTAATGCTGAGCACAAGAAAAAAACCCATGAAGATAATAAAGCAAAATAAAACAGTGCATAAAAGAAATGGCAACAATAAAAAAAAATAACAAGAAGTCCAACTAAACCAGTTTTGCAACTGATGCTGCTGCTGATGTTGGCCAACCTGGCTTCTGGGTAGAAGTCCACCTAAATGAAGTGAGTGTAGGTTTAAAATTCAATTTGAAGGCAATTAACCATTTAATGGGATTATGGAATACACTTTGTCCGCTATTATTATTATTTGTGTACACTGTGTGCTGATGCCACACTGTGGGTTATTTGGATATGGTCATACCTGTTTAATATAATGTAATGGTAAAAAGGGTATGCATAACCACATATACAGGGTGCGATAAAAATTGTAACAAAGTCAAACGCCACAATTTTTACCGTTTTTTAAAAGTTTTATTGAATGAAAGCAAAAAATTTAGGAAATAGCATCAAATTTTAGTATAAGTTTAGATTTGTCCAAATTGGTCGCCTTTGACACGAATTATGGCCATTAAACGGTCAATGAAACCGTCACACGCTGCCCGAATGTTGCTCTGCGGTATTTTGGCCCATTCCCGGCGAAGCGCTTTGGTCGCCTTTGGCACGAATTATGGCCTTCAAACGGCCAATGAAACCGTCCCACGCTACCCGAATGTTGCTCTGCGGTATTTTGGCCCATTCCCGGCGAAACGCTTGCTTGAGGTGATCGACACTTTGGTATTTTTTAGTGCCAACCTTGTTTTCTAAAATTCTCCAGACACAATAGTCCAACCGATAGGTATCCGGATATTTTGGTGGCCACTGTGCGCTGGAAATGAAGCAATGAACCTCGTTTGCACCCATTCTTGGGTGGCGCATGTTGAGTCCTGTTGGAGTGTTAAAGGTCTATAGCCACAATGTTTGCGTGCCCAAGGCTTTAGTAAACCCTCCAGAATATTTTCGTGATAACATTCGGCATTTATTCTGATTCCACGGTCGATTAATACGAGCGGTGAGCGACCATCGGCTGTTATGGCGACACCATAACCATGGCCGACGCTTGAGTTCTGGTGGCCAACCGAAGGTGCACATTTTCAGCTGACCTCTTTGGCAAGTAAACACGATCATTTTGTTTGTTTACAAACTGCTGGACAACGAATGTTTTCTCGTCGGAGAAAACCAAATTCGGCAGTTCATCACTTTCGGCCAAGTAATGGTATTTGTGAAATATAAAGAAGCCCTGGATTTGTTTTTGGTTATTCAAAACTTTGGCCCTTTGTGGATGATGTAGCAGAAGAAATGCTTCGATCTCTACCATCTTTATAACAGATCTTGAGTTGATAGAAAAAAGGAGATATGCCAAGCCTTAATGGAATCGGATGTTAACTTCGCAGTTTATGAGCTTAATGGATATCAAAATGTTCCCCCTTTGCGGGAAGGTAGCTGAAGTAGTGAACCGATATATCCCATCTTCCCACCAGATCTTGACTAGTGTTAGGATGTGTGAAATTGTAAGAGAACCGGATGCTTATTTCGGATTTTTATCATTTTGGTTATGCAAAACTTTGACCCTTCATGTGAGAGGTATCAGAAGAAATGGTCCGATCTCTACCATACTTATAACAGATCTTGAGTTGATAGAAATATATAGATGTTCGAATAATTAATGGAATCGGATGTTAATTTTTCGTTTTATGAGCTTCATGTATATTCAACATTTTGACCCTTTGTGGGGGAGGTACCAGATCTTCCATCCAGACCATCTTCACATCAGACCTGGGGTTAATAAAAGTATTGTGATGTGTGTAATTTGAAGGCAATCGGATTCTTGCATCATATTTTATTTATTCTAAATTTTGACCCTTCGTGAGGGAGTGGACCGATATTATCCATTTTAGGATTTGCAAAGTTGGAGCAAAATCGGATTATTGCTTCTCTTTCTGTTCATAAAATATTTTTTTTTTTTGAAAATATTAACCTTTTATTGGGGGAGGTACCAAAAGGGGTGTACTAATGTTTCCATCTTAACACCAGTCCTTGGGTCAATAAAATTATTGGAATGTGTGAAATTTGAAGACAATCGGACATTTTTATAAGAGTTGTAATTATTCAAAATGTTCACCGTTTGTTAGGAAGGTACTTGATGGAGTGGACCGATAATGTCAATTTTCGCACCTGACCTAGCACTGACGCAAATGTTAGGATTTTGCCAAATTGCAGCAGCGTCGGATTATCGTTTCTCTTTCGGTCAAAACGTGCCTAGTCGAAATAACTGTTTTAGACCCTAGATCCCTTTGGACCAAATACGTTTCAGAACATTTGCAGTCGTTCTTGCGATGTCCGTCTGTCTGCCTGGCTGGCTGGTGCGCACTATAACTCTCGAAGGGAGTATCCGATTTGGTCCAAACTTGGTACATCGTCATATTTTTGTCAAATTTAGATCGAGTTCGGAGATGGGCAGTATTGGTATACTCCTTCTGGTACCTCCACCACAAAGACTCAAAATTTTGAATATCCATGAAGCTCATAAAAAGCGAAATTGACATCCGATTATATTCAAGACTTGGTACATCCCAATATTTCCATTAATACAACACAGTCCAAATCTAGCACATCGCAATTTATTGGCCAATTCCTTTGGAACCAACTTCATAAGGGGTTAAACATTTGAATAACCATAACAGAAGTAAAAATATTTTTAAGTAATCGAACATTGGCTGAGGGTATACATCTGTCGGCAAAACCGACCGATACTTTTTTACTTGTTTCCATATAGAAATCTTCTTTAAATAGATGTTCTTGCCTCATTCTATTGACCACCTACGAACAAACTGTGTTATTGCAACAGGCATATGTACATATCGTCGGAAGACTTTAGACGAATTTGACATTAACTCTATTCGAAAGCAGATAATTTCCTAGGCTTAATTTAATTATTTTCATAGGACCGACAATATTAATATACCTTCCATATCGTAGCAAAATTGAATAAAAAATATAAATTTGATCATCTTAGTGTCACCCGTGTCACCCGTGTCATCCGTATATCCGTTTTCATTTTAATTGTTTTATTAGTAATTCGAAAAAAAAAACAATTGAAATTGAACAAAACTCCCACAATGGAGGTATCTGTTATCAAGAAATATAATATATTCAGATATTACTTTTGCAATAATTCTCTTTTTCATCCATTTACAATCGATCACCTCGATAGCTTCCTGAAAACAATCAAACAGACGTGATTGAAGGTGAATGACGGACGTGGAGCGTGATGACTTGAGGTACAAAACATTGTGCATTTTTAAAAGTCAATTTCCAAAGTAGTCAGTCGGTCGCTCGGTTGGTCGATCGTCATATGCTGTAGCCAGCCATTGCGTTGTTGCTGCTGTTGCCATCCTTTTGTTAGCTGTGGATGTGTAAGCTGATTGATATACGATGAGACACCAGAAGTTTGTCGTTCTTCCCATGGCGTACGTCACTCAGATGCTTCTATATTCGATTCGATTTCTTTTTGTTTCACTTTTGCTGCGGCGCACTCCTTCCTCCTTTTTGAGTGTCGCTCGTCGGCGGGCGTATCGTGAACAACGTCTTGCCATATTTCATTAGGTTCTCTTTTTTTTGTCTGCAATTGATTGAATGTTAATGACAGATTGACAATGACAATGACTGACACTCTTCAAGACGAAGGAGTGTTACAAGAAATGGAGACTTCCAGGTTTTTTGTACCATTTTTGGAAAGGTGAACTTGGTATTGTTTCCTCATATAATTTAATGATATTATTTTCGTGTTATTCATGAAAGTCATTTATTAAGTTATATTATTTAGCTTTGGCGATGTTTTTCTAACTAAATATAAAGGAGCCTGTTTATTTAACTATACACTGCTCAGTGTTTCGTTCCGTAGACTTTAATTAAGCAGATATTCAATTATCTCATGGGTCAATGTATTTCGGTATTTCGGTATTTAATCCCTTTCGGTATTTAAACCCAGCAAACTAATTGTCTAATATATCACATTGTTAAATTAATTAATTTCACCAATAATAAAATGGGGATCATCTTCGATTGTTTAAATATATTTTGACTTCTGTTATGATTATTCAAATTGTTGAGCCTCTATGAAGTATGTTTCGAAGGAATGGACCAATGTTGCTCATTTCGTATCGAACCTAAATAAATATGATATATACAGGGAGAGATAAAAACAAGTAAAAAAACATTAAGTTCGGCCGGGCCAAACTTTTAATACCCTCCACCTTAGGGTAAAATAAACATTAGAAGAAATGTCGCAAAAACATTAAAATGCCGAATATCGGGAGGTACCGTTATATGGGGGCTACACCAAAACGTGGACCTATAATTACAATGTTTTGCCACACGAACTAGGACCCATTTTGATCCACAAATACCAAATTTTAGACAAATCAGTGAAAAAATGTGACAAAAACCATCAAAATACCCCCATTATATGGGGGCTATACCAAATCATGGACCCATACATGCAATGTTTCGCCACCGGAGCTGGAACCCATTATGACCAACAAATACCAATTTTCAGACAAATCCGTGAAAAAATTTTGCAAAAATCATCAAATTACCGAATATCGGGAGGTACCGTTATATGGGGGCTATACCAAATCATGAACCCATACATGCAATGTTTCGCCACCGGAGCTGGAAACCATTATGACCCACAAATACCAATTTTTAGACAAATCCGTGAAAAAATTTGGCAAAAAAAACTAAAATACCGAATATCGGGAGGTACCTTTATATGGGGGCTATACCAAAACGTGGACCTATAATTACAATGTTTCGACACACGAACTAGGACCCATTATGACCCACAAATACCAAATTTTAGACAAATCAGTGAAAAAAATGTGGCAAAAACCATCAAAATACCGAATATCGGGAGGTACTTTTATAGGGGGGCTATACCAAATCATGGACCCATACATGCAATGTTTCGCCACCGGAGCTGGAAACCATTATGACCCACAAATACCAATTTTTAGACAAATCCGTGAAAAAATGTGGCAAAAAAAAATTAAAATACCGAATATCGGGAGGTACTTTTATATGGGGGCTATACCACAACGTGGACCTATACATGCAATGTTTTGCCACACGCTCAGGGACCCGTTATGACCTACAAATACGAAATTCCAGACAAATCCGTGAAAAAATGTGGCATAAATCATCAAAATACCGAATATCGGGAGGTACCGTTATATGGGGACTATACCAGAACGTGGACCGATATATGATATGTGATTTCAACAGACAGACAGACAGACGGACATCGTTAAATCGACTTAGAATCTTATGCTGATTATTAATATATACTTTATGGGGCCTAAGACGAACATTTAAGGATGTTACAAACGGAATGACAAAGTTAATATACCCTCCTTTCCAAGGTGGAGGGTGTAAAAACTGCAACAAAGTCAAACGCCATAATTTTCACATTTTTTTTTAAATTTTATTGAATGAAAGCAACAAATTTCGGAAATAGCATCAAATTTAAGAATAAATTTAGATTTGTTCGAATTAGTCACTTTTGGTCACGAATGAAACCGTCACACACTACCCGAATGTTGCTCTGCGGGAATTTGACGCATTCTTGGCGAATCGCTTGCTTGAGATGATCGACACTTTAGGATTTTTAAGTGCCAACTTTGCGTTCCAAAATACTCCAGACACAATAGTCCAACGGATTGGTATCCGGAGATTTTGGTGGACATTGTGTGCTGAAAATGAAGCGATAAACCTCATTTTGTAACCATTCTTGGGTGGCGCGTGCTAAGTGCGATGGTGCTGAGTCCTGTTGGAATGTCCAAGGTCTGGGGCCAAAATGTTTGCGTGTTTAAGGGTTAAATACACCCTCCAGAATATTTTGGCTATAATATTCGGCATTTCGGTGCACATTTTGGGCATTTCGGAGAGCGACCGTTGGCTGTTATGGCGGCCCACACCATCACCATTGCCGGCGCTTGAGTTCTGGTGGCTAACCGAAGGTGCACATTATCAGCTGACCTCATTTTATTTGTTTACAAACTTCTGGATAACGAATGTTTTCTCATCGGAGAAAATCAAATTTGGCAGTTCACCACTTTCGGCCAAGCGAAGCAACTCTTTAGCTCCTTTGAGTCTATTTTCTTTCTGTTGCGGTGTAAGTTCTTGCACTTTTTGGCATTTCAATGGCTTTACCCCGATCTCATTTTTCGATATTTGCCGAATGGAATATTGCGATATGTTCAGCTCACGAGCCATTTTTCGGCCACTGCGACGCAGGTTTCGATCAAGTCGCTTATTTACTTTTCGAACCATTTCTGCTGATGTTGCTGTTTTTCTTCTGTCCATTTCCTTGACGTCGGGCTACGCTACCAGTATCACGGTAATGGACGATGCTACTAGACACAAAATATTTATTCACATTTAAATGCTGGAGTACTCTAACGATAGCCACTTGTGGTTTTCCAGCCAAATATAAAGAAATCACCCTATCACGCTTGAATTCCATCGCGAATAACTTTTTTTCTGGAAAATTCTCACCAAAATGCTTTTGTACGCTTGTAAACAATATAATGAGCTGTCACTGGAATCATTTTAACAGCTGTCGGACGAGTGGTTTGGAAATCACAGCAGTCTGAAGTTGGTTGCAGTTTTTTTTTATTTAACCCTGTTCATATGTTCTCTCCGATTTGGGGCTTAAGTTCCTCACAAGCGTAATATGCACTCTGAGACAATGATCTTTGGTACCAGGCATCAGGTACTGCTCTATTGCTTCACCTATTGCTCCAATAAATATTTTTTAATATAATCCTTATCGAAGTCATATAATGCACTACACAGCAATGTTATTTGGTTCATAGTTGGTATGATCGAGTTCATATAAATTCCCAATATAAACTTTTACGGGAAATCTAATAAATACACATAGTGGTGTGGGGTAGAATAAAGTCGGCCCCGCCCGACCTTTAAATTTTCCTTTCTGCTTTTTTTTTTTGATTGTTTACACTTAAAAATATTTTCTGTTTTTCTGATTTCTCTGGACAATAGAAATTTTCACTTTTGGAACCAATTTCCAAAAGCTCTGATTACTTTAAGTTTGCTGGGAAGATAGACTTTGGTAGTTGTAATTCCAATAGTTTGGTATGTGTGTGTATGCGTCTGTTCATGTTTGGCATCAGTGAATAGAGTAAATAATTACGATTATGAAACCCATAATGAAAATTCCTGGATGAATAGATTTTAATTAGAATAGAAAATAGTTTATGAGCTGCGGTTATTTGTCAGCAATGCGTCATTCAATTATCGCTGCGTTCTCCAAATTCTAGGTAGGATTATATCACATTTTTGGGTTGATGGATTGGAAACGTTTTCACTGATGTAAATATGAGTTATGTTAGTGGTGATGTATCGATATAGATATACAGGGTTGCCCATATTCGACGGACCTTTGGGCCCTTTGGGCCCATTCCAATCGACGAGGCTTGTCCGCAGGCAACATTCTTTGCGTCAATTGAATTTTGTACGGGAACAAATGCAAATCAATGCGAATAATCCGTTATAAAGTGAACCGAGCCATATCCAACTGCTGAGAACGGCGTTTTTGGGATGTTCTTGGGGACCTCTCAACACTGGCTCGTACGGCAGCGATATTATCGGCCGATCGCCTTGGTCGACTTTTATATGGCCTCTTCGGATTAGAAAGAGCCTTACCAGTCGAAAATTTTTCGTATAAACGCTTAATGGTGTTTTTGGAATACCATTTTTTAGGTCGCTTTAATATCTATCGTTGTGTATGTGGTGTGACAGGATGTGACAATGTCACCTTTGCCCCACACATCGATAGTGATTTGTTCAATAGTATATAAACACTTTGGACTATTTCGGTATCAAGTTGTCTAGGTAACGTATGTCCTTAAGAAAACAATTTCGATGTTTATATGTACACACACACACACAACCACATATTAAATACTTTTGCCATGCAAGTTTATGTAGCATGTTAGTAAGTTCTATAAGGTTATATGGCTTTAACACCATTACTATTAAATAAAGTGTTGGCTGAGCCCTTCTTGGCTGGAAGCCAATTATGGCCTTATTCTTTCATGAAATGTGTGCCAAAATCAGCAGAAGTTTGATTGGTTGAAAACAAAACAACGAGGTAACATTTGGTGGGCCTTAATTGGATTTCGATCCAAAATCAAAGGACTGGGCAGGAAAAAAAAGTTTTGGAATAAGACTAACAATCTTAATAAAAATGGTCTTGCTACTTTTAATTTACTTTTGTAATAGAATTTAAAAGTTTCAGTTATGCATTTGAAGGACTCTAAATTTGTTAAAAGGGTTCTGCACATAATATTGAAATGAAACCTTAACACTCCTAATAAATATATAAAAAAAAACTTCCTTTTTAGGCCTACATTATTTCCACAGGAACTCCATGATCACCAAAACTCTTGAATCCCTCCCTGCTTACCCTGCATGTGGTTACCCAATTTTGTTTGCCAAACAAATTCATGCTTTGGCCAAAATAAGGACTTCCGTGTATTGTTTTTGGCAGCAATTCAAAACGGCAAAAGCAAACACCAATAAAACTAAATTACGTTTCTTTTCCACAATAATTCTTAATTTATGTGGTGGCAGAAAAAAAGAGAAATAAACTAAAAATAGTCATCTCTCTAATGCATGGCGCCCAATACCTATTTACCTACATTTTTTTAGACAATAAATTTTAGTTTTCTTTGGCATTACAGCGTAATGCAATTTTAAAGAAACATTTGCCTTTTGTAAGTGAATATAAATTTTTAATTTATTTTCTTTGTATTTTTTTTCTTTTTAGGTAATAATTGAATTTTCCAGAAAATTGGAACAATTGAATTACTTAACAATTTAAGGTAAATATAAACAGCACATATGGTTTCTATTCATAGAAGAGCTCAAGGAGGTCTTACCTTCATAGAAGAGCTCAAGGAGAATTATGGTTTAATTCGGGCTTGAACTACCGCTTGAAGGCATGTTTTTGTGTGGCGATACGAGAGTGAATGCGAAAGAAAAATACCATTCCAAAGAAGTTTTTAATATTTTTTATTTTATTTTAACTATTTTATTTTAAATCCAAAGGCCCTAAAAATTAAAATTATCTTTGGCTTGTGTCTGAGTCATTTACGAAGTCCACACAAAATGGGCATTTGAAATCGCACAAATTCCCCTAAATCATAATTTTGAAGAAGAACTTGAATTTACCGTAACGAAGGAATTTTTAAAAAAATGTGCTTCATACAGATAACGTTATTGGAAAAAATCTGTTTCAGTAAAATTCAAAAAGTGAAGCATTCTAATTTTTCTCCTACTACCAGGAATGAAAAGTGCAATTAGGTCGATTTTTTTCCTTTCTACTGCTGTGTTTCTCTTCTTTGATTTCATTCACAACCATCCCCCTCTCCTAAAGTCCAAAGCAACATCAGAAACGGTTTTCTGTTATACACACAAATCGGGAATCAAAATATAATTTTTCACTCGATTTTATTCTTGCTTATTTCGAGGTATTCCACTCCCATTCTAACTTCTCAAACAGAAGTGACTCGCTCTCAAACAAAACAAAAAAGTGAAGAGAAAACTTCGCATAGAACTCCCACTCCTCGAGTCCTCTCTTTTGCGAACAAGTTTTATTGCCGAGTGAAAGCAAGCAGATCTGAGCTCCGATTTAGATTGATTATAAATTAACCAGAAAGTACCAGCCAAAAAGTACCAAAAGTCCGACTTAAAATTTTTGATTCGTTCATACAGCTCGTGTTATAACTTGTTGGTACTCAAAATGCACAATTTGTTCAGTTAGACAGATTTTTTTTATCAAACATCGTCCCAAAATTTTCCGATTTTTGAGATTTTATATATTGTTCAAGTTTATCCTTTTTTCGGAAACAACAATAGGAAAATTTTCAAATATTTTAACTCTCAAAGGAAGTATTGGATTTGATCCAACGTTGGTGCATCGTAATATTTTTGTCAAACTTAGATCAAGTTCGGAGATGGGCAATATCGGTCCACTCCTTCTGGTACCTCCTCCACAAAATGTCAAGATTTTCAAAGAAAATAATCTACTGCTCAGAAAGAGAAAGATGATCCGATTTTGCTCCAACTTTGTGAATTCAAATATTTGCATCAATGCGAATGGACAATATCGGTTCACTCCATCAAGTACCTCCCCCACAAAGAGTCAAAATTTTCAATAATTATAACTCTTATTAAATGTGATGTAAGTATCCGATTGTCTTCAAATTACACACATCACAATATTTTTATTAACCCAAGGTCTGGTGTAAAGATGAAATATATCGGTTCACTCCTTCTGGTACCTCCTCCACAAAGGGTCAACATTTTGAATATCCATGAAGCTAATAAAACACGAAATTAATATCCGATTCCATTCAGACTTGACACATCTCAATATTTTCATAAACAGTAGCTCTGTTATTAAGATGGTAGATATCAGACCATGCCTTCTGGTACCTCCCCCACAAAGGGTCGAAGTTTTAAATAACCAAAACGATTATAAAATCTGAAATAAGCATCTGGTTCTTTTCAAATTAAAAACACATCACAATATTTTTGTTAACCCAAGGTCTGGTGTGAAAATGGGGTATATCGGTCCCCTCCTTCTGGTACCTCCCCCACAAAAAGTTCAAAATTTTGAATACCCATGAAGCTAATAAAACACGAAATTAACATCCAATTACATTCAGACTTATTTTATCTATATTAGATGAAGTATGAAAATGGAAGACTTCGGTCCGCTATATCTGCTACCTCACGCATATTTCCACAATTTCCAAAAATTTGCACATATCTCATATAGGAAGTTGACGATATAGTCGAAATATGGCACGTTTTAATATTTATATCAGAATTAGTATCAGATATGAATGGGTCAATATTGTCCAACTGCTTCGGAACCTGCCCCATAAAGGGTCAACAGTTTGAATAATCATAACTCAAGGCTGTGGGCAAAACCGACTGATGCTATTTTACTTATTTTTATAATCATTGTATTTTTATAACCTATGCCACTGTGGTACACAAGGAAACGGAAATGGCCTTCCTTTTGGTGATCCGCATAGAATCACGTAAGCAGTCAATTTATGTCAACCTATTTTTATGTCCGACCGTCTATCCATGTACAGGGTTGCCCATATTCGACGGACCCATCTGGCAACGCCATAACTTTTGACAGAGATGTCACATCGCTTAATGACATACCGCGTTTGAAGCGTCAGTCCAAGCAGATTTTTACCATGAAGTTAAAATTTACATTCAACAGAAGAAGTCAATTGTGAAAACTCAACGTGCTTTTAAAACATTAAAAAATGCGAGAAGTGCGCCTTCTAAGAACACCATTAAGCGTTTATACGAAAAATTTTCCACTGGTAAGGCTCTTTCTAATCCGAAGAGGCCATATAAAAGTCGACCAAGGTGATCGGCCGAGAATATCGCTGCTGTGTTGAGAGGTCCCCAAGAACATCCCAAAAACGCCGTTCTCAGCAGTTGGGCATGGCTCGGTCCACTTTACAACGGATTATTCGCATTGATTTCCTTTTTTCCCCGTATAAAATTCAATTGACGCAAAGAATGTTGCCTGCGGACAAGCCTCGTCGATTGGAATGGGCCCAAAAGGCCCAAAGGTCCGTCGAATATGGGCAACCCTGTAGTACAAATTTGGCACCTTGTAATATTTTTGCCAGTCAGATTGGTCAATATTGGTCGTATTGACGTATTGGTCAATATTATCCAACTGTATCGGAACCTCCCCATATAGGATCAAAAGTTTGAATAATCATAACTCAAGGCTGGAGGTATAAATCTGTCGGCAAACCCGGCTATGTATAGCAAAAATAAAATGTTACTCTGGTCAAGAATACGTACATAAGTTATGGTCCCTACGTCGAATATTTTGAGGTGTTATAAACGGAAAACAAATTTAATATATATTCTACCTTATGATGAAGAAATGTAAATTATATTATTGGGTTTAAGGAGTTACTTGCATTTCTATGAAAGAGAATAATCCCCTCTTTGTTATATACATCGCTTTCAATTCCACATAACCACCTAATTTTCGAAACTAATTTTCATTTCATTATTCTTCTTTCGAAAATCTCCAAAGTTTCATTTTACAAATTCTCAGGTTATTAAAACAACATTATCATTTATTTAGGTAAGTAGCTACAGTTGGAAATCACTTATTAAATAATTTACAAATATTTTGGTATTCTCACCATTACATATACACACACACACATTTGTATGTAAATCTTGATGAATATAATGAATCACGCAAACCGTATTCGACAAAGCGGAGCTAAAGATAACTTCGACAGCATGTGTGGTGGCATAGATGTTGTAAAACAAAAGCAAAAAAGTAAATCAATGTTAGTAAATAGCAAGCGAGTCGTCGGGTACATATACATGCCCGTCGCAACGTCTGCCATTATGACATCGTCACATTTGTATAATCAGAGTAATAATCATTTAATTAACATTTACAAAAGAGATGTGCTTCACTGGTATCTTATAATTAAATAGACAATGTGTGGTTTTTGCGAGACAGTGTTAAGTTGTAATAGTTGTTGCAAAGACATGTCGGTTGGATGGGGTTAAAGATGGCGCTCACTCATTAAACTGTTTTACAAGTTCAATTGTCTGTCTACAGAGAGAGTGTGTGGCATGGCTAAGATAAGGACATTTAATTGTAGCACAGATTGAGAGAAAATGGCTGTAGCACAGAAGGGAGGAATTAATAAATCAGTTTTTATGTTTGATTTATGTCATTTAAAGTAAGGGTGGTAGTTTTGGGATAAAACACTTAGGTTTTTGGACATTTGTAAAATTACGAAATTTGTATAGAAAGAAGTACGTCGTTGTTGGTGCAAAGAAGAACGCTTGATTACTTTTTTAAAAAGTCAAATGACACATTCAGAATTGTTTGTGTTCTCCAACACAATAATAATTACAAAGAAACAGATAATATCAGGATGCACGTGTATCGGCATTTTAGAAATATATATCGGAATAATATCCCTTGAAATTCTTACATTTTAGGTATACAGGGTGAGAAAAAAAACCTGCAACAAAGTCAAACGTTAGAATTTTTAGATTTTTTTTTTTTAAATTTTATTGAATGTAAGCAAAAAAATTTTGGAAATAGCATCAAATTTTAGAATAAGTTTAGATTTGTTCAAATTGGTCACATTTGAAACGAATTATGGACTTGAAACGGCCAATGAAATTGTCACACGCTGGCCGAATGTTGCTCCGCGGTATTGTGGCCCATTCCTGGTGAAGAGCTTGCTTGAGGTGATCGACACTTTGGTATATTTTAGTGCCAACCTTGCTTTCCAAAATACTCCAGACACAATAGTCCAACGGATTGGTATCCGCAGATTTTGGTGGCTATTGTGTGCTGGAAATTAAGCGAAGAACCTCATTTTGTAACCATTCTTGGGTGGCTGAGTGCGATGGAGTTGAGTCCTATGGACTGTGGTCAAAATGTTTGCGTGCCAAGGCTTTAGTACACCCTCCAGAATATTTTCGCGATAATATTCGGCATTTATTCTGATGCCACGGTCGATTAATACAAGCGGAGAGCGACCATCGGCTGTTATGGTGACCCACACCCTCACCATAGTCGGCCCTTGAGTTCTGGTGGCCAACCGAAGGTGCACATTTTTAGCTGACCTCTTTGGCAAGCTGACAAAACACGATCATTTAGTTTGTTTACAAACTGCTTGACAACGAATGTTTTCTCATCGGAGAAAACCAAATTCGGCAGTTCGCCACTTTCGGCCAAGCTAAGCAACTCTTTTGTTCTTTTGAATTTGTTTTCTTTCTGTTGCGGTGTAAGTTCTTGCACTTTTTGGAATTTCAATGGCTTTACCCGAGCTCATTTTTCAATATTTGCCGAATGGGATATTGCGATATGTTCAGCTCACGAGCCATTTTTTCGGCCACTGCGACGCGGTTTACGATCAAGTCGCTTCTTTACTTTTCGAACCATTTCTGCTGATGTTGCTGTTTTCTTCCGTCCACTTCCTTGACGCTTTTTCGAATTTCAATGACTTTACCCGAGCTCATTTTTCAATATTTGCCGAATGGAATATTGCGATATGTTCAGCTCACGAGCCATTTTTCGGTCACTGCGACGCGGTTTACGATCAAGTCGCTTCTTTACTTTTCGAACCATTTCTGCTGATGTTGCTGTTTTCTTCCGTCCACTTCCTTGACGTTGGGCTACGTAACCAGTATCACGGTAACGAGCCAGGGACACAAAGATTTATTCACATTTAAATGCTGGAGTGCTCTAACGATAGCCACTTGTGGTTTTCCAGCCAAATATAAAGAAATCAACCTATCACGCTTGAATACCATCACAAATAACTTTTTTTCTGGAAAATTCTCACCAAAATGCTTTTTGTGTGCTTGTAAACAACATAATGAGCAGTCACTAGAATAATTTTAAAAGCTGTCGGACGAGTGGCATAGAAATGACAGCAGTCTGAAGTTGTTTGCAGTTTTTTCATCTCATCCTGTAGTCTTAAATCTATTATTGAAGGTATAATACGATGGGTTAAGCCTAGACTTGCTAAGTGGACGAATGTAGGGGTATGATTTCAACTTGATCTAAACTATGTAATACTACTAGATAAATCGTTCCCAGTCATTTTTTCTACAGCTGTTTACACTCGCCCTATGGTACCTAATATATCTTCTGAGCATTCAATAAGACCAGTGTTTTGATTTCGAAATTTATAAAATTTTTGTAAATTATTCCTCATTTTGTAATGGAACTAGGGGAGGAATGTTACCGGAAAGAACAGGCCGTTTATTAGAAGGCACCGCGAAGACTAGAAAATGCAGTCCATTCGTTTTGTTCGATTTTCTGGACTACAATTAGAAAAATAAACTATAAAATATTAAATTATCATATGTCTAGTTGTTAAAAGAGGAACAAAAAGGATCTTTGAAAGCGTTACTTTATCGCTGTATCCGTTAATAACATAAAAACTCAAAAATAAAATTTCCTTTTTAATCACAACCATCTATTTTAAGCCAACTATAATTTCACATGTAATGTTTTCATTTCGCGTTTCCATCCTGACTACATTTAATTAAGTCATGTAAATCTCTCCGCCAAAAATAATATTTAACCACCAACGCATGGCCGGCCAATGTCCACACATTTCATTTGAAATTAAAACACACATTTTCATATAACTTACCTTATTACGAGTACTTTGCCGTGTAATGCCCAGCGTAATATCATCCATCCTACGTGAAATGTGAAAATTCATTCTCGCCTGTGGCTGTGTGGACTGACTAACTGACCTTCACTTTATTTTGTACTTCTGGCGAAGCGATTTTTTTTTAATAAGAATATGCATTGCATGTGTAATGGTATGGCACTGTGGGTGAGGTTTGATAAATGCATGTAGTTTCGAGTATACAATAATTTCTAACAGGCACCGGAAATATTCTGCCCTCAGAGCATAAATGTAAAATAACACTAACATATACTAAAACCAGTAAAGAAAGTCTTAAAATCGGGCGTGGACGACTTTATGATACCCTACACCACTTTGCGAAACTTAGTAGAGCTCCGCATAACAATAAATAGTTTTTATGGGAGAATTCAATCATACAGGGTTGCCATATTCGACGGACCCATCTGGCAACGCCATAACTTTGACAAAGATGTCACATCGCTTAAGACATACCGCGTTTGAAGTGTCAGTCCAAGAAGATTTTTACCATGAACCAATACACGCCACGCGAGCGCTCTGAAATAGTTGAAATTTACAAGAAGTCAATTGTGAAAACTCAACGTGCTTTTAAACCATTAAAAATGTGAGAAGTGCACCGTCTAAGAACACCATTAAGCGTTATACGAAAAATTTTCGACTGATAAGGCTCTTTCTAATCCGAAGAGGCCATATAAAAGTCAACCAAGGCAATCGGCCGAGAATATCGCTGCCGTACGAGCCAGTGTTGAGAGGTCCCCAAGAACATCCCAAAAACGCCGTTCTCAGCAGTTGGGCATGGCTCGGTCCACTTTACAACGGATTATTCGCATTGATTTGCAATGTTCCCGTACAAAATTCAATTGACGCAAAGAATGTTACCTGCGGACAAGCCTCGTCGATTGGAATGGGCCCAAAGAGTCATGGGTCCGTCGAATATGGGCAACCCGTACACGCTATGATTATAATTATAATTTAAAGCTCAAAGGACTTATATGCCGAAGCATTTGTATCTTTTAAATTCGGACTTGTATTGCCCATTTGGTGCACAATCCAATTTGAAATCGCATAAAATATATATGGGAGCTATATCCAAATCTGAACCGATCGATTAAAAATTTGGCAAATTTGTTACGGAGTGAATATTACGGCTGTGGGTAACAAATATAACAAATCGGATGAACAATATATATGGGAGCTATAGCTATATCTGAACCGATCTTCACCAAATTTGGCATACTAGCTTCAATTCGGTCGTAAGTGCTATAGCTATATCTGAACCGATTTCGATCAAATTAGCATACTTATTTTTAGGCCTAATTTGGTTGTATGTGCAAAATTCCATACTATTCGGGCGGATATTACACGTTTGGTGCACAATAAAAGGCAATTGGGACGAAGATATATATTGGAGCTATATCTACATTTGACCGATTATCTTCAATTTCAATAGGGTTCGTCCTTGGGCCAAACAAATGATTTGTGCAAAATTTCATCTCGATAGGACAATAAATGCGACCTGCATTTTTTTTACAAGAATACATGGACAGACGGACGGACGGACATGCATAAATCGACTCAGAATGTGATTCTATGCAGATCATCAAAAGGAACTATGGGTCTATCTCGTTTCCTTTTGCCTGTTACAAACAAATGCACAAAGTCATAATACCTACCTTGTGGTCTAGGGTATAAAAATACCACCAAATCTTATAGAGACCTGTAAATTAGAAGGTATCATTGCATAACGACTATATTAATTCCAATTTTAATACTTTATTTATTTATTTTATTTTGGAGAAGTTTGAAATCCTATAAAAAAGTTTTCATTAAAGCTATAAGATTTCCCCCCAGAACATTGTACTTCAAACAGATTTCTCGTTTTTTTCTTGAATTTGAATTTTCTGAATCACCACAAAAAACTATGTATTTACATGCTTAAAAAACTAACAAAGCACAAAATGAAATGAAAAGTTTTCAAATAGAACAAAGCGGTTTTTGTACATTAACTGTGCGCTGTGCAAACGTACTTCAAGTTTCCATAGAAAATTCTGCACGGGGGAAAAAGTGAAGAGCATCCATTCTAGGAATGCTTGATGTAGCTTTTCATAGTTATGCCAATCTTATGCATTCATAGTGTTTTTTTTTTTTTTTCTCAAATCTACTTGAAGTATAAACTTCGGGAAAAAAAACTTGAAATGAGCTTTAAGTTAAAATAAAATTAAAACAATTTTATAGAAAATGTTCGTTAGATGTATAAGTTATTTAATGTTCTGGAATGTAAATAACATTTTTGAAGTGAAAGGATTTCTTTTTTTTTTAATTAGTAAAAATTGGACAGAATAAGACTTTTGCCCCAGAAAGTTTAACAAGACTCTGTTAGCATTTTAGTTCTACCGTTGGCATATTTGGTATTTCTTAGTAGCTTAACTACGAAGTTCTAAAAAAATGTCATATGTTATGAATTCTAGTTCTAACAGAACCATATCCGCTTTGGAACATTCAGAGTTTGTCTGTGTGTGCGCACTATAACTCTCGTTGCATCCAAACTTGAGACATTGTATTATTTTTCCAAACATCTATCAAGTTCTGAGGTGAGTAAAAACTGTCTAATCTTTCTGGTTGGAGTAGTGCGCTATATACCAAAAGATCTTATGATCATTAAAATATGGGATGTGCGAAAATTAAAGACAATGGGCTCATATTTCAAATTTTATAAGAGTTATGAATATTCAAAATGTTGACCCTTCATAGGGGAGGTACTTGATGAAAAGGGCCAATATTACATTTTCGCACCTGACTAGCACCGATACAAATGTTAGAAGTTGCATTGTTTTAACAAAATGAGGTAAGAAAGAATTACCTCATTTTGTTAAAACAATGCAACTTCTAACATTTGTATCGGTGCTAGTCAGGTGCGAAAATGGGTGGTAAATATTTTCTAAGACAAAAAAGGCATATACCAGAAAGAGTGGACCGATATTGCTTATCTCCGAACTCGATCTAAGTTTGACAATAGTATTACGATGTACCAAGTTTGAACCAAATCGGATACACAGACAAAGAGACGGTAGTGCCCTAGGCAATCCTAGGGTCTAAAACTTCCTTTCGATAAGCCACGATTTTGCCGTATCAAATGATTTGATGTATAAATGGTGTAACAAGAAAAAAAGCAGTAAGTTCTTTGAATACCCTCCACCATTTGGAAGCAGTTAGCAAAATTAAAAAAAAAAAAGTAAAACATTATTAGTCGGCGACAGTTGTAGTATGGGGGAGGTTCTGAAACAGTTGACAAATTCATATCTGACCGTAGACTTATATAAATATTACAACGTGCCAGATTTGGACTATAACGACTACTTCCTATGCTCTATATAGGGGATATGTGATTTTTTGGAAAATGTCGAAATAGGCTTGAGTTGCCACATATAGCGGACCGAAGTATTGCACTTTCACATTCATCTAATATAGATAAACATTTACATTTATATCAAATTAATACGAATTCATAAATTCCGAGATTTCTGGTTAAAGAAATATTTATATATAGCAAGTTGTATGGAATCGCCGACTTGTTTCGCAAGCTGTGACAAAAAAGTTTGGGAAATGTGAACTTTTTGGGTGAGGTCCCAGAAGGGCTTGGTATATATTTCTTCACAAAAGATATTGCGTTAGCAAAAATTTTTGGATGTGTGAATTTGAAGAGAGGATGCTTATTTCGCGTCTTATGAGCGTTTGTTTTGGGAGAGGTACCAGAGAAACTGACCGATCTCTACTATTTTTATAACAGATCTATTGTTGATGGAAATAGTGAGAGTACCAAGTCTGAATGGAACCGAATGTTAATTTCGTGTTTTATAGCAAAATTTTGATTTTCGTGAGGTAGGTACCAGAAGAAGTTTACCGCTATATCCCATCTTCACAGCCGATCTTGTGTTAGGAGAAATAATGGGATGTGAGAAATTTGATAGGTTGGATCATGTTTCCGATTTTATAATCGTTTTGGGTATTCAAAGCTTTGAACCTTTGTGGGGAAGTACCAGAAGAAATGGTCCGATCTCTAACATGTTTATAACAGATTTTGTGTTGATAGAAATATTACGATGTACCAATACTGTACTGAATGGAATCGGATGTTAATTTCGCGCTTTATGAGCTTAATGGATATTCCAAATTTTTGCCCTCCGTGGAGGATGTACCAAAATAAGTGGACCGATATATCCCATATTCACACCAAACCTTGGGTTAATAAAATATTGTGATGTGTCTAATTGAAGAGAACCGAATGCGTCTTTCGGATTTTATGATCGTTTTTTTTTTATTCAAAAACTTTGATCCTTTGTGGGGG